>NW_026921752.1:0-10118 GCF_032062105.1 Saccostrea cuccullata | reverse complement strand
GTGACATCAGTTTGGAATGTTATTGGTTTTACTATTGAGTAAAGTATTACAAAAACGGAATGTCTGGGTTTTTCTTCTCTGATGACATTGGACAAAGATATGCATATTTAAATATCATCATTTTATGCACTTTTTCGGTACATATTAGATGAAAGCATGCTAACCGCTTTTCAGTACTTTCAGTACTTTGATTAATTTTTTTTTTCAATGAACTAGATCTAAAGGTACGGTGAGCACTGCGGTCACTTAATAGTAACCCTTGCATTTCAAAAGCCTCAAAGGCTTCAATGGTGTCAAACATGTTTACAAAACAATTTCTAAAGTTTTTTTTTATTTGATATATAATGTTAACTTGAAAACAAAAACACAGTTTTGGGGCCTTATGCTATGGTCTGAAAAACTGAGAGGGCAGAGAGCTGCGACAGCGGTCACCAGCCAGGGCGGAAGGGCTTCCAGAATAGCTCAACGACCATGTGTCCAGGGCCAATGCGTCCCTCCAGGTTACGGGGGAACTTCGGCTGTGGCTGGCGGCCTAGAGAGGGATCGGCGCCGCCAGGTCACATCGACCAAGACTCATGATGAATACAACTATAACTGAATTTATAAAGTCTCGGAACAAGGACCGCGCCTTCCGCTACCACACACCAGAGCGGATGTATGTACACAAATGGTGCCCCAAGAACAAAGATACTTGCCAGAGAAAACATCGTCCCTGGCACTTGGAATGCAAGAACCTTAGGGCAAAAGGGAAGGATAGAATAATTGTTTTATGAGATGAATAGATATAACTAGAACCTTGAGGGCTTATGTGAAAAGCGATGGAAATAAGGTGAAACAACAACAATGGACGGACACAGTGTGTAATACAGCGGACGGGATGAAAAACACAAAGAAGGAATGGGTTTCCTGGTACATAAAGATACCATCCGTACAGTCATGGGATGCCACCCGGTCTCCAGTAGACTGATCTCGATCCGCCTGAATGCAGCACCATTTAACATGTCGGTAGTGCAATCATATGCCCGTACAAATGATTACAGTGACGAATACATGGATGATTTCTACAACCAACTACAGGAAATCATGGAAGAAACATATAAGAAAGACATTTTAGTGGTACAAGGTAACTGGAAAGCTAAGGCTGGAAAAGATGCTCAAGCAATCTGGAGGGATATTATCCTTACAACAAATGAAAGAGTTCATCGACGGCTTGAGTTCGCCGCTACCAACAAGCTTAAGCTGGCAAATACACTGGGAGTTCACAAACCATGAAGGAACTGGACATGGTCTAACCCAGGCGGCCAAAACCGATATCAGATTGACTACAATAACATTATGGTCCAAAAGCGCTTCAGAGCAGTGGTAAACACGGCAAGCACGTGTACCTTTCCTTGTGCGGACATAGGATGCGACCACAATCTGGTCATGGTGTCATTCAAAGTCCATCTAAAACAATCAGGAAATCCAAGTTTACAAGACTTCGATTTAACCTGTAGAAGTTAATAGATCTCGCTAAAAGAGTGGGGAATTTCATATAAGGGCATGAATTTCAGGCGATGATTGGAGGAAAATTTGCAGCCCTGACTTCACGGGATGAAAACAACTTCGGCCTCGAAATAGTGGTCATGTCTTCAACGAAGCAATAGCTTAAACAGCCAATGAGATTTTGGGGGAAACATCAGCGCCCCAAAACCCATGGGTTAACGCCAACATCTCGGAGCCAAGTGACAGGAGACGGGAGCTGAAAAATAAGGAAGACAACGCAGAAAGAGCAAACAACAAAGTCAGAAAGGAGATGAATAAAGCTAAAAAAAATTGGATTGGAAATCAGTGTTCTGAAATCGAAGAAAACCTTCAAAGAAACAACACTAAGAAGGCGTATCAAGTGGTAAAATACCTCACCAAGGAGAAACAGATAAGACCAACAAGCATCCAAAACTAGTCCGGAAAATGCCTAACTGAGGCGAAGGATATATAAGGTACTAGTAGATGGACAGAATACTGCTCTGAGCTATACAACAACCAACTTGAGGGAGACCAAGCAGTATCAAACTGCCCACTGGCACATACAGAGGAGGATTCACTTCCGAATTTACGGGAAGAAGTCGACGCGGCAATCAATGCTTTAAGACAAGAGAAATCAGCAAGTATCGACAACATACGTATTAGTATATGGTATGGAGATAAGTACGGAAAAAACAAAGATGACGAACAACACTCAAGGCATCGCCTCAAAAGTCATAATCAGCGGAACATGTCTGCAAATAGTGAAGACATTTAAGTATCTCGGATCCATCATATCAGACGAAGGTTCCAAACCAGAAATTATAGCAAGGATAGCACAAAGAACTACAGCATTAGAAAAATTACAGACCATCTGAAGAGACAGAAATATTACTGTGCTCTATAAGATCCAGCTAACGCGCTCCCTTGCTATGTTGGTCTTCCTGTATGCCTGTGAAACCTGGACTCTCACTGCAGAGCTAGAGAAGAGAATTGTAAGCACTGAGATGAGATGCAATACTAGGCATCCATTACATTGATTATGTGACCAATGAAGAGGTCCGCAGGACAGTCACAGAAGTATAGGATCTCACAATGACCTTCTCACTGTCAAGAAGCGGAAGGCTTCAAGGAAGGATCGGAAACTAAGGTGGTATGGCCACGTTTCACGTTCAAGTGGCCTTGCAAAGACAATCCTTCAAGGTACAATTAAAGGAGGACGAAGACGGGGAAGACAAAAGAAGAGGTGGGAAGATAACATTCTTTAATGGACTGGACTGAGCCTTCCAGAATCCCAGAGAGTGACCGACAGAAATCAGAGAATTATGGATGTCAGTGGTGAATACATTGTAAGTCTTCGAAGGTGCCCCAACGACATCCACGGAAGTCAAAGGATAGGTGATGGTGCTATGGTCTGCAGTAGGGTTCGAATTGACCAGACACTACTGAACATGTGTAACTCATCTCTTTTCAGCCAGTTGAAAAACTATCATGAAGCATTCAATGATTAATATCATAATATTATTCTAGTTATCAATGTCTGAATTAGCATTGTTTTAGGGACTTGAACTTACACAAGACCTCCAATATTGTAGAGGCATTTCTGGTGACCTCCTGTGAAGAGTTATTTCCCCTTTGTTTTACACTGGTAGCCTCCAGCACATACATCCCGGCTTGGTCCCTTGAGACGTTCTCCAGAAATAGATTGCCGTCAGTTGAGAGAACCGTGCTGTTCCCTGCCCTTCTCCAGGCCAGTTTGGCGGGAGGGTTCGCTGACACAGAGCCGTAGATTGTGGCATTCACTCCCTCCTTGTATGATATTTTAGAGGGAACACTTAGCTCGGGTCCATCTGTAAAATTGAATAAGGAAAAAATATTTAAGTCCCATCTTTTGTAGGGCACATATCAAATCGGTACCTAGTTCTCAGAAATACATGAATTGTGCATAGAATTTCACTTCGAAATGAAATTATTTTCGCTTTTTCTCAATGAATTTTTAAAAGTGTTTATAACATATATATTATTATTGCAGATTTTAACATTAAGGTTCTTAAAATCAGGAGTTAGGTAATTAAAAATGCTCGCAAAAATGTCTCTGAGTTCTCAAAATAATATGTATTTACCCACTGCATTGCTTCATCATTAGAGTTAATAATATTTGATAGGGAAAATCATAATTCTCAAGTGTATTTCAGTAAATGTTGCATGTTTTCATACTTATTCGGTAATTTTGTTTCTTTTGTCTGCTAAATGTTGTGGGATGCGTCTAGTGTGTTGGTGTTAGTGTATGTGTGCTTGTCATCTCTCGCTTTCAGCCCTCACCGCTTGCTAGCAGCAATGCAAAAAGGGAAACAAATCAAACAATTTTTGTAAGTCTCCTCCTGCCAGTACATAGCATCATCACAACAAGTCCTATGCGATGCCCTCACGTGGAAGCAGACGGATACTGGTTACCTTTCGGTCCCAGGCTAACTTTGCAAGGGCGCGCGGAAAGATGAGGCCCGAAAACCTTGGTTGGCAAACCATGTAAGAAAGAAAACTCTGGCTACAATCCGGATTTAGTAAGATACCGTTAGCAACTATTATGTTGGCCCCCGGACATAAACGTGGAGGTTGGACTCGAGGCTAATCACCTCCTTCCATAAAAACAATTGATTACGGAAACCGTTACAACAATGAGTACCAGTGAAGGTAGGGCAAGCGCGACATGCGAGATTCCAGATGAGGATTACCTTCATTGGGAATTCGAGAGAATGACGGCAATTAGGAAAAGCCGAGAGGACCCTAACGGCCTAAAAGGAACGCAGATGTCATCCATAACAACACATAAAACATCACCAAGATCGGATGTTGGAACGTAAGAACAATGTTCCAGATTGGAAAAGCAGCTAAAAGAGTTTAACAGATATAAATTGCAGGCGCGGATCCAGGAATTTTTTCCAGGAGGGGGGGGGGGGGGGGGTGGGTTCCACACAAGTGAAAAAGAAATCCAACCCAGAAATTTGTTGACAAGCCAAAAACAAGCCAAAACGTGAAAATTCTATTTCGGGGGGGGGGGGGGGGGGGGGGGGATAGTCGTTGACTTCCTAATCTTCCTCATACCTAGGGCTGGGCAATAATATCGATATTTCAATATATTGCAATACAGTGACAAAAAATATCGTATCGCAATACGATTTTGTAATATCGATATATTGGCAATATACTTAGATTAAGGAATTTTGTCATTAAATATAAAAATGGACTTATGAAAGTTTGTTATTAAGCCAAACAGTAAGATAGAAGTTGTTTTGGGGGAACATTTCAGAGTATAACTTAAAGGAAATCAACAAGATTTTTTTTTCGTGTTGGTTACTTATCATAGTTATGTACATTCTGCATGTAAATTAAAATAAATATAGTAAGAAATTGCCATTTTTATTACATTGAAAATATTGCAATACGTATCGCAATACAGTTTAAAATATCGCAATATATCGCAATACGAAATCTCGGGCCAATACCCAGCCCTACTCATACCTATGACTTTTCATACCAACTTAACCATATCCAATTTTTTTAGGGGGGATCTGCTTTTTATTGGGGGGTCCAAGGTCACTTTTTACTTGGTTAAGTATATAAATGTAATAACTCTGCAAATTCCAGGGGTGGGGGCGGACCCCCCGACCCCCCCCCCCCTCTAGATCCGCGCATGAATTGGACACAATGGGACTAATGGGTAGTCGTCGACTTCCCAATCTTCCTCATACCTATGACTTTTCATATCAACTTAACCATATCCAATTTATTTAGGGGGGATCTGCTTTTTATTGGGGGGTCCAAGGTCACTTTTTACTTGGTTAAGTATATAAATGTAATAACTCTGAAAATTCCAGGGGGGTTCGGAGGCCCCGACCCCCCCCCCCCCCCACCCTCTAGATCTACGCATGAATTGGACACAATGAGACTAAGTGAAGTAAGATGGACAGGCTTTGGTGAACTAAAGACAACCTCTGGAGAGACCATCTTGTTCTCCGGAGAACATCATAGAGGAGTAGGGCTTATTCTTAGCAGGAAAAGCCGACAAAGCTTGATGGAATGGAATCCTGTGAATGTTTCCTGAATCCTGTTTTTTTTCTCCCGCTTTGTTTAGCAAACAATACAACAATTATATAATCAAACAAACGAAGCAGACATAGCAGATACGGACACCTTCTATGAACAGCTACAAAGACAGATTTCAAAAGTGCCAAAGACTTACTTACTGATGGTAATGGGAGATGCAAATGCAAAAGTTGGAAAGTCGAATGAAGGATGGGAAAGAGTTATGGGACAAAAGGGTATTGGGACTATAATGAATGAAAACGGCATGAGGTTAGCAGAAATGTGTGCTCTTAATAACTTAATCATCTGCGGAACCCTCTTTGAGCACCTTGACATACATAAGCTTACTTTGGAATCACCTAATGGAAGAGATAAGAAGCAAATTGACCATGTAATGGTGAATGGCAGGTACAGGGAATCTTTGTATGTGACGTATAGTTTATGCGTGGTGCAGATGCCAATTCAGATCACCATCTAGTACTGGCTAGAGTTAAGATGAAGCTCTACAGAAAATTAAATCCAAAGGAAAGCAACAGGAAGATGTATGATGTCAACAAGATGAAGAATCCAAGAGTAAGCAAAGGATTCCAACTTGAATTAAAAAATAGGTTTCAGCAACTGGCTGATGATGAAAACACAATCAATGAAAAATGGACCATTGTGAAAGAAGTATACAGTGAAACAACAAAGATCTTGAGCCAGAAGAAAAGAAAACACAGAGCCATGGATAAAAGAAGAAAACTAAAGGAAGAAATAGGAAGATGAAATTCAGAGACAATAAAGGAAATTAAGAGAGAAGAATATGATACCAGAGACAAAGAAGAGCAAGAGCTGATTAAATGAATAATCTGGAAAATATAGCTAACCAAGCAGAGAATGCAGCAAATACAAACCGTCTGAGCGAAGTTTACCAACTGACCAAGCAGTTTTGTGGGAAAAAGACACAAGACAAGTGGCATAAGGTCCAAGAATAGTGACCTAATCATTGAGGGTGGAAAAATATTGGCGAGATGGTGAGAGCATTTTGATTTTGTAAACGTCTTTAATGTTCCAACAGAAACAACAGAATTACCTGAAGGATGCACCATCCAAGAGAACAGAATTAATGAAATTGACAAACAAGAGAAGAGGACGTCAAAAAGTAATCCATTAAATGAAGAATGGAAAGAGTCCCAGCATATATAACATCAATGGGGAACTACTAAAGGGGCATATTCAACATCAGGGTTTACAAATTTATTCAACAGAATCATCAGTGAGCAGGAAATACCAAAGACTGGAAGAGATCGTCCATTGTCATAATACCTTAGAAAGGAAATCTGACAATATGTGACAACTATAGAGAAATATCACTGCTATCTGTGCCATCTAAAGTATTTTGCAGAATAGTGATCGACAGAATTATAGATGGACTAGAGGACAGACTGGACATTTGCGGAATAGCGTACAGTGGACAACAGACTTCAGACTTCGGACTTTAAATAAGGGGGAGCATCTCAAAGTGTAGAATTTATAAATCACCTTTGCGTTTGAATTAATAATGCAATGGCATTTGATATTATGGTTATCAATAAACAACATACATGTACTTCTGTGACATCTATAAAATGGAAATGAATTGAACACTTATTACATTACATTTAAATAATTTTCAGTCAGTCTCTTTGGAATCGGAACTCGCGTCGAAAATATATTTTCTTTTTCTCTCTTATTTACTTCTTTATTTAATTATTCCTTAATTTTGAAATAACTAAAGAGTGATGTGCATTTGACTTTGCAAGAAACATGATGCAGACTCCTGATCTACTCAGCTTTCTCAGATTTGTACCGATTTCAATTACCTGATTTATTTAAATAAGCGAGGTTATATACAGACTTAGTATCGCAACTCAAATTCTAATTTGGCTTAATAAGATTTGGGTATAAAACGTTAATTAAAAAGCCAGTTGATCCCACCTTCCCACAAGCTCACACGTTTTGATACAGTACTTGTATAGGCAGTGAAACTATCTTATGCAAATGTATCTAAAAGATGAAAATTACCCCCCCCCCCCCCGGCCCTTCTGCACATATACACTCCCCGCCCTGAGGATGAAATTTTCTAGTTTAGAATAATCTCCTCTTTCTGTTTGTCAAACATTTTTTCAGGTAAGTTGCCCCCTCCCCCAAGAAAAAATACACACATTCTCAAAATTGATGTGCCTATTCAGTACATATTTTACATATCAAACAACTGGAGACATTAAGCGAGCTACATATCGAAGAGGAAGAGGAACATCAGAACAGATTTACATTCTAAGAAATGTTTTAGAACAATCTATATATAGAGTGGCAAACACCACTGTACATAAGTTTCATAGACTTTAAAAAAGCCTTTGACAGCATAATAAAGAAATAGAGAAATAATAAAGAAAATGTGGGACATACTACGGCAGTATGGAATTCCTGACATATATGTGGACATCATCAAGAAATTATATGATGGAAGTTCTAGTTGTTTAATAGAGAATAGAAGAACAACAGACTGGTTCAAGGTACAGACAGGAGAAAAACAAGGTTGTGTTATGTCTGGGTTCCTGTTCATCATTGTAGTAGACTGGATTATGACAAATACCAACAATAAGACGGATGCCATTAGGATAAATGATAAAGAAATAGAAGAGATTGAAACGTTTCCCTACCTGGGTGCCACAATGGACAAGACCGGAGGAACTGAGGCAGACATTGGGAGAAGGCTAGGCTTAGCCAGGATCGCTTTTGCATCGCTTGCCAAGGTATGGAAGTCAGCACAATACAGCACAAATACCAAACTTCAACACAAATGTTCTGTGTTGCTGTATTGTGCTGAACTACGGACAACAACAGAAAAAGACGACGAAAGCTTGATACGTTTGATCGAACATGCCTCAGGAGATCCTAAAAATACACTGGCAAAAAAAAAGAAAACTAGCCAACGACTGTATGAAAGAACAAGATCAATACCTCTATCAAGGACCACCAAAGAACACCTGGCGACGCACTGTTGGAAGGGAAAGGGAAGAACTGGGTTGGAACAGTAGGAAGGAGGGGCAGATTTTGCCAGTGACCGTCGCATAGTGTAAATCAAACGTTTGTTTGATATCACTGATCACTTCTATCTGCATATCATGCTAACAAACATTGGTATCAAAGACTAGATTAAAGGAAATTGATTTCTACGAAAATGCATTTATTTTGTGTACTTCATGGGATACAAATATCATTTTTTTTTCAAGTCCGTTTCTAAGACTTCAAAGAATCATGAATCATATTGAAATATATAAAATAAAAATTGTGGCATGAAAAGATTTCAATTTCAAGACTAATTTTGAGACTTTTCAAATCAAATAACTAATAGAAGAGTTATTCTTCTTGGTTGAGGATCGGAGTTTTTGGGAATTAACAAGTGAAAATAAAAAGTGACTTATTTTCTGATGATGTTGAAAGATAATTTTATATTTCTATAAATTTTTAGATACAAGGTTTTGTATTCAGCAAAAAGAAAACTGACACTGAACTGTGATTGTGAGCTCCAGGTAGGAGCTGCCGGCAGAATTCTGGGCACTACAGGTAAACATGTTTCCATTCTGATTCCTCTTGATGTCAGATATCACCAAGGACTAGCCCACTGAAAGAAAACAAGTAGATAAAGGCATATCGGATATCACCAAGGACTGACTCACTGAAAGAAAACGAGTAGATACTGGCATACAGAAAGTTGAAGCACTAGTAAGACAAACGTTTGTTTGTTTGCAAGATCAATTTATAAACATTATGAGATGAAAGACTTTTGTGGAAAAATTGTGTGCTAGTTATAAAGTAATATGAAGCAGATATTTCTGAAAAGGATAGGAAAACAAAAACAACCTCATCCACATACTCAAGGTCAAATTCTTAAATTTGATTTTTTGTCACTGTATCATTCTTCTGGTCTTTTCTTAATAAACCGATGTTTTAAATAGTGATGGTAAGACTAAGACATGAATTATATGTATATCACCTCCCCCACTCCAGGAGGCACTTGTCATTGGATTGGCTGCCACCACCTCACAGGTCAAATTTAAGGCGTCTCCCTCCTCGACAACAGAGCTCCCTCCAACAACTAAATCTGGGTCATCTGTCAGATATAATGGTTAAAAATGATTAAAATCAGCTTTTTTTAAAGACAACTCTAACACAATTAATTTTTACTCAGTTTATAAATGATTGTCTCTCAGAGAGAAAGAAAGAGAGAACACATATTGACTAGGGTACTACATATCCTTGTATCCACTTACAGAGAATGTCCCCAAACTGCTTTGTTTTGATCACTGTTCTATTTCCAGACCCTCTGACAACACAACTGATATTATTCCCCGTGTAATCTCGGTGATACTTGAAGTTCCACTCTTGTCGTGTATAGTAATAATTACTCTAAATATCAATGAAAGTAACATGATCAAGATTGTTTTCTTAATTAATGGACTTTGCAATAGGCATATTCATTTCAGAATATATTTTACAACCATGCAATT
>NW_026921751.1:0-10019 GCF_032062105.1 Saccostrea cuccullata | reverse complement strand
GGTTCATTCAATTTATAGGTAGTTTTGTGAATGTGCCCTGAAAATACTAATTGCTATTTGTTTCATTCTAAGCAGCGCTGCCTCTTCCAAAATTGTGAATCTCTTGGCCTCTTGGGATTCTGATATAGGGGCGGGGCTCTATTGATTATTATATATTGAAAATGCATTATTTCTTTGAAAAGCCTCTTCCAAAATTGCGAAGAAACTGAATGATTGAACAGTTAATAAAGTTTATAAAAATCAATTATTCTACCTTATTGATGATTGAACTTTCACTTTTTACAAAACAAGGGAACCCTTTAAAGGCAGCAGGGCAAAATGTCATTAATTATGCAGCCAGGGATCCCTGATTTTTTTTTTCTAAAACCAGACAAAAAGTGAGTTATATAATTTACTTTGCTTATATTTCTGTCTGGTACCCCTTCTTATCCTTTCCACATTACTTAACTTTTTTTTCGCACTTTTCTTAAATAGTATTTTTTTGTACCCTCACTTGTGTAGATGTATGTGTTTTGTTTAATACAAATGCAAACTTTATTGATTTTTTCCCAAATGTTTACTTCTACTGGAAATAGAATATGCTTAGCTATAATGGATGAGACAATTGATGCAATATACGAGAAAAATTTGAATAAATGAATATTTTAAATATGATTCTTTTTTCTAGTTGGGGTAAGCATCATGGCAGCTTAACCAAACTAGACCTCCTGAATTTATACATGTACATGTAGTTATGTACTAGGTTCAATTCCATGTAAGTATCCATTAATATTATAGTCTCTAAGATATTATATACATATATAACTCGTGACTACTTTGTAGTTATATGAATTAATGTTAGAGCTAAAACCAAATTGCACTTCTGCTGTTTTCTTTTACTTTTTATAGTTATAATATCAAAGCATCTATTATTTGTCATTATTATGAATACTCCATATATTTCATATAAACAAAATCATTCAACTCATTTTTTTTTTTCTGTATTTATGAATGTTATGAGTATTTCATTACATGCTGCATGAAAAAAATACACCAGATTTGCATTCTATTCTTTTATAATTCATTTTATTCTGTTTTGTCTTTATTGCTTTTATGTAATTTTTTGTATGAATGAGTAATTATACATATAAATGGCATCTAATCTTATCTTCAATTTACTAACCTTACAGTTGCATTGTTTTCTATTGAATATAATTATTTGTTTTTCTTGTTCAGTTCTCCATTATCTATTAAGATATACATTGAATCTCATTACTTGGAATTAACTCACTTGCAAGCCTATGCATTTCTCTCATTCTTTTCAGTTTTTTAATGAAGCTTGTGAGAGGGACAAATTAAAAAGGAATATCAAGATACAAGTTCTACAGATTAAGATTATCCAAAACGGTAAGAAATAAACTATATTTATGTTATGTATGGATGGAATTCTATTGTCTAGCATAATCACAAATAAAGCACTCTTGACAGTGTGGTTAGGAGGGTTTGGTGCCATTGTACATGTCCTACACTTGTCAAAAGAGTCCAAAGAGAGGAGGAATCAACGGTACTCAACCAAAGGAAAAGGTAAGGTACAAAGACTTAATGGAACTTTTTTGTACTTGAGTATATCATGAGAACTAAGAGAAAGAGAATACTTTTATAAGTAATTAATAAATAAGAAAACTAACATTTTACTTTTATGAATGTTTACTTTCTTTGAATGTTTTTCATACTGTATACAGTTATTTGTGATTGCTCTAAGTAGATATAAATGTTGAAGCAAAACCAAGATTGCACTTATGCTGTATTTTTTTACCTTCTTATAATAATTTCAATTTCTTTTATATGCTTTTTATATGAGTTTTTATATTTTTGGCCTATAAACCAAAACTGTACTAACAAACATCCAGTTATGTGTTACTTTACATTAAGTGCATTGCTATTTGTGTGTTATGAGTATTTAATTTCGTATTGCTTAAAAATGAATTTATTTTGCCCATTTATTGTATGTATTTACTTGCTATAATATTGACTACTTAACACGTATACATCTAAACTCCCATTTACTGATCTTGCACTCGCAGTTGTTCTACTTAATACAATTATTTGTTTAAGTTCTATATACTACATACATATTGAATGTAATCCAAATTTGTATTGAGCTATTTTTCTCATCTTTCACCTTCTTCCAGTTGTTTTGGAAATGTATTATCAATAGCCAAAGTGGTAAAAAAATTGAGCTATCTTCATAGTATAGTTTGAATTCTATGGTCTTTTTTGCTTGATCCAAGTATGGCATTCGTTTATCCTCTTGAATCTCCATAGTTAAGCTTGGCTGGGTTCAAATATATAGTAATGATTCCTACACTAGTTAGTAAGGAGTCCAGAGAGAAGATATTACTGAGAGAAAAAAGGGTAAGATATAAATTCTTCATGGCACTCATACTCTCTTTCATGTTTTTCTGTCACACTTGAGTTTAAAATTTATTATTTGAGTGAGTATTAAACAAGAACTTATGTTTTTGAAAGTTAACTTATTTTTTTAATAATAGTTTCGATTTCCTCATATTTGTCATAGCAGTATTTAATACTAGTATCTGGCATGTAAACCAAATTTGTTTTTTACAAATGTTCACAAATGTCTTGTATTTTCTGTGTTTTGCTACATTGCATTAATGATTGTTTAAGATATACATACTGGTATTTCATTTCACATTGTTCTCCTGTTGTATATTACCATTGGCTATAATCATGAGTATTTTTACACTTGGCAACTTATCTTAACTTTCATTTACCAATCTTGAACTTTTGTTCTACTTAATATAATTATATACATGTATTATTTTATGTATCTTTATACTTTCTTTCAGTTGAATTATGTCTGATTCTATGTTTGACAGGGGCAAAGAAGAATTCAAGGATACAGAGTATCCACTATGTTAACAGATAAATTTGTTAAAGATCATTATCAGAGTGGTAAGAAATAAGCAAGCTTTATGACACATTTTGAGTTTTATCACATGTTGTTGCTTAACCTATATTGGGCAATATATATAGCTGTAAATTTGATATCTTGACTCTCTAAATTACCAAAGTGGGCTTAGACATTGCTTAAGCTCTATGTACATAATGATTTCGATACGTGTCACAAAGCAGTCAAGGCATGGGATATCAACTACATGCAACGAAGAAAAAAGGGGGTAATGTATACAGTTTTTAAGGCGCTAATACTTTATTTTTTCATACTTGAGTAAATTTAAATGAGTATTTAAACAAGATCTCATGTTTATGAATAACTTATTTTGAATATTTACATGTATATATTATTTGCTATAATATTTGCTTTCATACTCTTTGTAGTTATATATGTTTAATCTTAATCCAAATTGCACTTATGCTTTTTTCTTAACTTTCATTTTTAAAATAATTTTATTCATTAAATATTTCTATTATTATGAAGATTATTTTATATGTGGCATATGAACAAAATTTGTACATAACAATCGTATATCTAAGTGTTATGTATTTTTATTATGTGTTGCATCTAATTAAACTTGTATAATGTATTGTTAAAATGTTTATTGCTATAAGAATGAGTATAAACACATAATTATGTCATAAAAGTTAAACCTGCATACTCATCTTGCACTAAAGTCTTGTTTATTTATATAGTTTCTAGTATTTGTTTTTGTTCCTAGGTATCTATGTAGAAACGCATTGAATTCAATCCAAATTTAATTTTAACAACTTTTCACATCTCTCTCTCTCTCTATCTCTCTCTCTCTCTACCTCTCTCTCTCTCATTTTAGAAATCTACCAATCTTATGTCAGAGTTCAAGAGGTATTTACAGATACAAGATAAATATTATGTGGACAGGCCATATATACATGTAGCTAAAGTGGTAAGACTATCCTTAAAGGCTATTTTTATGGTACATTTGGCTTAATCGTGTAGTGCACATGTTTAATATTTTGAAACTCTATATTACCAAAGAAAGGTAGGCACGGTTTGATTCCAATGAACAGTATGATCGAGTACAGAAAACCATAAGGATGGGATCGACTGCATTCAACCAAGAGAAAAAAACGGTGAGATATAAACTCTTCATGCATGGCACAGACACAATATTTTGCCATACTTGAGTGAATTTAGTTGAAAATGAATAAGCATTTATACAAGAACTTGCAAACGTTTTTGAAAGTTGACAAAAGTTGAATGTTTTTATCGTGTATACAGTTGTTTGTGATCACTTCAATTCGCAATGAATTTGGAATCTTAACCAATATTGCACTTACATGCAATACTTGCAATTTCATTTTCTTCTGATGAATATAATTTATTTGTTTTCGTTCTTAAGTATCTATATAGATACACCTGAAATTTAATCATTAGTTTTGTTTTTAAAAAATACACATTTTTTCATATTCTTTCAATTGTTTTGGAAATATACTAATTTTGTTTCATATTCTATTGGACATGGTCAAAGAGGAAAAATACAAGAATACATAATATCCACTAGACCAATAACCCACTTTTTTAAACAAAGCGAAAAGAAAAAAGCTATCATTTGTGAAACATTTAGAATTTTATAGTCATTTATTGCTTATTCCGTGTATGACACTCGTTTGATATCATGGCTATTTGTATTACTACAGAAAGGATAGACATGACTTGATTCCAATGTAGAATAAGTCCTACACTCGACAAAAAGAAGCCCAGAGGGGAGGGATCAATTGCTGACAACAAGGATATAAAGGGTGAGATACATATATACAATAGTAATGTCTTCACGGAACTGATACTTAGTTACTTGTATTTTGTCATATTTGAGTAAATTATTTAGTACTTATTTGAATGAATAGTTAAAAAAAAAATTATATTTATTAAAATTGAATGTTTTTATTTTGTTTATAGACATTTGTGATTATGAATGTTGAATCTAAACCCTAACTAACTCCTCTTTCGCTGGTTTACTTTACTTTCTTTATATATTATTAATAATTTCAACTCATTGAAAACGTGTTTTCTATTATTATGAATATTTCATATATAGCATACAAATCAAAATTGAACTTTACAAACTTTCACTTCGGTTTTCTATTTTATTTGAACACGTATAGCTATTTATTAGTGTTATGTTTATGTCATTTCATGTTTCATCCAAAATTCAATGCACTTATTCTTGCAATTTATGTAATATAGTTATTCGGAATACTATAATCCTGTGTATTTATCATATATACTTATTCGCTGTAATTATGAGTACTGTACATTTGGCATTCATTATTCTAAACTCCCAAAGTAGTTTGATTTAAATCCAAACTTGCATTTAATGCACTTCCAGATTTCTCTCCTTCTTTAGGTCACCTGACTAAACTCAGGTGACCTATTGCTATCCGTTTTCGTCCGTCGTCGTGCGTCGTTCGTCGTTCGTCGTGCGTCGTGTGTCGTGTGTTAACATTTGAACATTTTCAGCTTCTTCTCTGCAACCACTCAACCAATTTCCACCAAATTTTACACAAAGCATCTATGGGTGAAGGGGAACAAAAATTGTGAATTTCATGGTCCCTGCCCCCCTGGGGCCTGTGGGGTGAGGCCAAAACCACTAAAATTAGTGCAATCTTTAAAAATCTTCTTCTTTACTCCTGGACATCAAGCAGTCAAACTGTTAGCATGAATGTAATGACCATTGAGTCCTCTACCAAAATTGTGAAATTCATGGCCCCAGGGTCAGGGGTTGTAGTGCTAGGGCGGGGCTCTATTGATCATATAGTGAAAATGCATTATTTCTTTAAAAATCTTCTTCTCTGCTCCTGGGTATTAAATAAACTAATTAAAGACATAATTATGATGAGAAAGAATGCCTTTTGCAAAATTGTGAATTTCATGGCCCCAGGGTCAGGGGTTCTAGTGTAAGGGGGGGGGGTCTATTGATTATATAGAGAAAATGCAGAATTTGTTTGAAAATCTTCTTCTCTGCTCTTGGGTATTCAAAGAATTAACTAAGTGTATAGTTATGATGAGCAAGAATGCCTCTTCCAAAATTATGAATTTTATGGCCCCATGGTCAGGGGTTCTGGTGTTAGGGTGGGGCTCTATTGATTATATAGAGAAAATGCAGAAATTGTTTGGAAATCTTCTTCTCTGCTGCTTGGTATTCAACGAATTAACTAAGTATATAGTTATGGTGAGGAAGAATGCCTCTTCCAAAATTGTGAATTATATTGCCTCAGGGTCAGGGGTTCTAGTGTTAGGGTGGGGCTCTATTGATTATATAGTGAAAATGCATTATTTCTTTAAAAATCTTCTTCTCTGCTCCTGGGTATTAAATAAACTAACTAAAGACATAATTATGATGAGAAAGAATGCCTTTTGTAAAATTGTGAATTTCATGGCCCCAGGGTCAGGGGTTCTAGTGTAAGGGGGGGGGGGGGGCTCTATTGATTATATAGAGAAAATGCAGAATTTGTTTGAAAATCTTCTTGTCTGCTTCTTGGTATTCAAAGAATTAACTTAGTATATAGTTATGATGAGCAAAGAATGCCTCTTCCAAAATTGTGAATTTTATGGCCCCAGGGTCAGGGGTTCTGGTGTTAGGGTGGGGCTCTATTGATTATATAGAGAAAATGCAGAAATTGTTTGAAAATCTTCTTCTCTGCTGCTTGGTATTCAACGAATTAACTAAGTTTATAGTTATGATGAGCAAGAATGCTTCTTCCAAAATTGTGAATTATATGGCCCCAGGGTCAGGGGTTCTGGTGTTAGGGTGGGGCTCTATTGATTATATAGAGAAAATACATTATTTCTTTTAAAATCTTCTTCTCTGCTCCTGGGTATTAAATACTGTAGATCACTAAATTTTCGCGACACCTTTTTTTCGCGAGATAGTCATTGACTCTTGATAAGCGAGACAAAATTTTCACGAATTGTGGTTATAACTCTATATAATCTTAAGGAAAACTTTTATACGCGAGAATTCAATTTTCGCGAGCACACTGTCTCGCGTAATTACGCGAAAATAAAGTTCTCGCGAATAAAAAGTGATTTACAGTAAACTAACTAAAGACATAATTATGATGAGAAAGAATGCCTTTTGTAAAATTGTGAATTTCATGGCCCCAGGGTAAGGGGTTCAAGTGTAAGGGGGGGGGGGGGGGCTCTATTGATTATATAGAGAAAATGCAGAATTTGTTTGAAAATCTTCTTCTCTGCTTCTGGGTATTCAAAGAATTAACTAAGTATATAGTTATGGTGAGCAAGAATGCCTCTTCCAAAATTGTGAATTTTATGGCCCCAGGGTCAGGGGCTCTGGTGTTAGGGTGGGGCTCTATTGATTATATAGAGAAAATGCAGAAATTGTTTGAAAATCTTCTTCTCTGCTGCTTGGTTCAACGAATTAACTAAGTTTATAGTTATGATGAGCAAGAATGCTTCTTCCAAAATTGTGAATTATATGGCCCCAGGGTCAGGGGTTCCGGTGTTAGGGTGGGGCTCTATTGATTATATAGTTCATTAATTCTTTGAAAATCTCCTTCTCTACTCCTGAGTATTAAATAAATTAACAAAAGATATAGTTATGATGAGGAAGAATGCCTCTTCCAAAATTGTGAATTTTTATGGCCCCAGGGTCAGGGGTTCTGGTGTTAGGGTGGGGCAGCTGGGGTGGGGCTCTATTGATTATATAGAGAAAATACATTATTTCTTTTAAAATCTTCTTCTCTGTTCCTGAGTATTAAATAAACTCAATAAGTACATAGTCATGATGAGGAAGAATGCCTTTGTGAATTTTATGGCCCCAGGGTCAGGGGTTCATTTGTTAGGGCGGGGCTCTATTGGTTATATAGAGAAAATGCAAAAATTGTTTGGAAATCTTCTTCTCTGTTCCCGGGGATTAAGCAGATGAACTACCTATATAGCTATGATGAGCAAGGGCCATTCTTCCTGAATTGTGAATTTCCACACCCCTGGGTCAGGGGTACCATAGAGGGTGGTGGGGGGCTCTACTGTCACGACAGTCGTCGTGCTCTGTTCAGTCAGACAACAACAAGATTTTTTTTTTCTATTTACAATTTTTTTTATCTATAAATAAAATCAATAAAAACAATATTTACAACATATTTTTTTACAGATATTATTTACAATAAATATCACTTAAAGTCTTTATATATCCATATCAATTCCTGTGTACCACGCGACCGCGTCCTGACTCTCCCCGTTTTACGACGGACTCCTGCCAACTGGCTCCCAGTGGGTTTCCGGTCCAGGTAATGCTGGTACCACGTGACCACACAAAATGGCCCTTATAGATAGAATATGGCTGGAATATGTCTGGAATATGTCTGGAATATCTCTGGAATATCTCTGGAACCTTTAAATTAAATAATATTTTAAGTCGCAAGTTACGTATACTAAAAATAACACGTCAACATTGACTACAGTTGCACTTATGGCACACCATACAAAACAGTACCGGTAATTCTAACCGAACACTTTATAATAAGAAAAACGTTAAGAATACACAACATCTTAACAAAAGTGGTTTTAACTATTAAACCCACAACACCGACTTTATAAGCGGCAAAACAAAATAGCCTACGTACATAACTTAGTATATTGCACAAAAATAGAAAATACACGCATGAGTAACTCTACCCAGCAAAACTGTATACGTAAACAGTAACGAAAAACATTACTTAATTCAAATTCTTAAATAGTTCTACTTTCAAATGTATTAGTCAAAAACTTACATATAAAATAAAAAACAAACTTACCCCTTATGGAGAAATGGTTACCGTTGATAACTACTTATCTACACATCTTGCGGTACCTCAAGCATGGCATGTAAAAAATCTATGAAAACGTGGACCCCGGCTACTTGGTCAGCTATGCAGCGATTTAAATACCATCTATACAATAGGTCGTAACTGACCAATGCCTGCAAAACTTTACTTGAGGTTCAATAAAGGTAACAATAAGAAGAGGTCCAGTACAGGGTAAATAAAATAAAAACCATAACCGTTATGTAAATAAAATTATAATTAAATTTTGATTGTGACATCTACTTATATACTGAAAATGAATTAATTGATTGAAACCTTCTACTTTGTATTAATCAAATATTTTTGATAAGCAAGGGTGCCTTTTCCAAAATTGTGAAATGTGTGGACCAAGGGTCAGGGGTTCATGTATGGTAGTGGCACTATATTGATTATTGCTGAATATTACTGATTAGTCGAAATGCATTTTTTGTTCCCCTACTCTGTCTGTGGGTATTAAGTAACCAAACTAAACATGCTAAGTGTATAGTTATGATGTCTTTTTCAAAATTGTGAATGCCATGGTGTCTAGTTTAAAACATGAACCAATGTCAATCATTGTAAAGTTGTTGCATGATGCTCAGGTGACCTATAAGACCCATGGGCCTCTTGTTTAAATTGTTTTGGAAATGTTCTAATCTTTTGTCAGATTCTATGTTTGACAATGACAAGAGGAATTCACAGTTACAAGTTATTCAATGGGCCAACAGGCCAACAAAGTCAAAGTGGTAAGAAAAATCTATTTTATTTCACATTATGAATTATATTATCTATTGTTGATTTATCCAAGAAGGGAGTATGTTGATTATATATCTTGCCGTCTCTCTTTATTACCACAGCAATGTTGGACCTGGCTTGATTCCAATGTACAATGAGTTCAATGCGCTTCCATAAGAAGTCCAGATGATGGAATTAACTGCATTCAAGAGAAGATTATAAACTCTTCATGGCTCTGATACTCAATTTCTTGTTTCCTGTCAGATTTGAGTAAATTAAGGTAAAAATTATTCGAATCAGCATTTATACAAGAATAAATCGAAGAAAACTTAAGTTTTCGAAAGTTGATATTTTTATTTTGTGTACAGTTGTTTGTAATTACTCAAAGTAGTAATGTACAGATGTATGTTGTGTCTAGAGAAAAAATTGCATTTTTCCTGTTTTTCTTTCCTCTCTTTAGTAATAATTTTAATTCTTGTAATATGTTATCATGATGAGTATTTATA
>NW_026921750.1:0-10315 GCF_032062105.1 Saccostrea cuccullata | reverse complement strand
TTCGGGGCAAAATGGACAAAAAAAGACACTTCAACTTGGCAAATTTATAAAGGAATAATAAACATTTATGTCATTAAGAGTTATCCTTCTTATCAGAGTATCAATGTACCTTAAAGTGAAGCAATTATCGTTTTTTTTTATTGGGCGTCTCCTAGAATTTTTCACTCGTATTGAAACCACACCAGTTGCCAGTGGAGGGTTGCAATTTAGACCTATACTCCGCGTTACCGGCTTCGGAGCAGTGGATGATCTTTTCATTCTAACATCTTCTGTAGAACAGGATCTCGGTTTATACGGTCTCTTCCGATGAACAGGTCTCCACGTCCCACAATGGAATTCTTGGAGTAATGAGTTGATCCTTACATCGCCAGAGGATCTACACCCTACTTCATAACCTTGAGCAAAGGCTCCATTAGAGCTACCTCAACAAGCTACATTGTAGCGATTCTACATGAAGTTTTACGGGAAAAACTTCTCAAGTACTACAATTTTGTAACTTTTAATCTGAAATACAATGAGAAAATAAGGCTGCCAAACAATAATTTCATCGAATTTTTTTTATAATTTATATTTGTTTTCATTTAGTACCGGGTATATGTTTCCTTCAACATGTTCAATTTCATCTTTATCAGTCATCACTATTTTTTTTTCAAATATGACCTGCTTTTAAATAAATCAATCTTTTTTCTCTCGTTGTAATATCCTGCGGAGAAATGAAGACTTTGCTTGAATCGTACAATGAAACAAGGGTTTTCTTCGTCATGGTATATGGTAGAAAAGTAGGATAAGTATTGCAACAATTAAATATTTTATAATTCATTTATTTATTACATGAAAATATGCTATTCAATTGATTCAAAGGGTTTAAACACCGGAAAGAAGTGGAATCTACTTGACAGCTGTTATAAATAGTCATTTAAAAACGTATTGTTTGAATATCAGTGATAAGGACGTCAGAAGAGGCACGATTTAAAAAGCATCTCATCTTAATCGTCTCAATGTTTGTTACACATAAGGAGTTTGAAAACAGGAAGTATTTTGTACCCTTCCTTTTTAATATGGAAATGGAAAGGACAAGGTATATCGAATGTAAGTACTCTCTCTGTATTTAGATAAAATGTTTGCACTGGACATATATATATTTTTTATTTATAAATAAAAAAAATGGACCCTGAAGAGAACACTTTTACCTAATTTTGGCAATAAAATGTCTCTGACAAATAAAAATATAGCCCATACTTATGTTAAGGAAGTACAAAATTTATATAAATGTTTATGTGAAGAACGTCTATAGGACGTGAAGATTCAATTTTGAAATGTAACATGTACTCAAGTCTATTATCTACCAAAGAAACAGTGCACGTGTATTCATATAATATGAATCATTAAGAATTCTACGGTGACGGTCATTGCAGAGATAAAAGAAATGCCGAGGACTTTATTCTCCAATATATCACGAACGTCATCAAAACATTATCAGATCAGAAACACGTATCAAACGTGTGCAATTGAAATGAATATTTCACTGTAGAATGAAATACTTATTATGTTCCCCAAACGAAGTTGGGGAACATATTGTTTTTACTCTGTTTCTTATGTTTATTATTAGGGTCTTCCGCTTCCTTCGGAAGACCCTACTGTTATTCTACTGTTTCTTATTATTATTTTATTTTTTTTTTTCCCGTTCGATTTTTGACAGGCGATTTCTCAAAGACCTTTGGACTGATTTTTATGAAACTTTCAGGTTAGATACCTTGTAATTAAACCTATTTACACCTGTTTTCAATTTTTTGATGCATGCCTTTAATTGTGAGTTATTGCCCTTTAATTGGTAATTTTGATGTCTCGTTTCCACTAAAAATCTCAAGAACGACGTAAGATATTTACAAAAAAAGTGGAGAATTTGTAGCCAATACATTGTAGATGTGCAGAACGATAAAATTATAAGCTGATTTCCTAAAGTTTGGAAGCTAAAAAACGGCAAATTTCAGTAATTTTTTTCTTTGAATTTTTGCTACTTTTTGTGTAATAACTTTTAAACCGAGAATAATTTGGTTAGAAATATATAACAAAAGTTGTGGGTAATTACGAGAGCTTTCATATTTGATTAATGAAAAGGGGCTGGCCCCAAATTGGGGGTTAATAGCTATACCCCTTTTTTCTGATAGCTAAAAATATTGGTATATTATGAAAAAGTTTGACTAAATAATTTCAACTTATAAAATTTTGTCATTTGATATAAAAAAAAAAAACTTCCAGCTATATTTAATTGATTTTTTTATAAAACAAGTACATGTATGTGAGAAACCTTTCAGGAACAAGTTGTCATATAGCCAGCCAAGCCTTTACTGCATACATGTGCACATTTTTAGTTGATGCATCTAAAAGATATAGTTTTGATTGGTGTTTCTTTGTTTTCTTTTTATTCAAATAATTTTAAAATGTGATGATGTACACAACAATAATTAGTACCTAGTTTAGAGGATTTTTTCGCGTTGTTTGTAAACAACGCGCGGCTTGTGGGAAATAGGAAGGTACAAAAGACGCGATGTACTAAACACTGATTTGACCTGATTCAAATTTGTCTGTAAATGTTCCAAACAATTGAATTTTTGTATAGCATATGCCTCGAAGTCATAAAGTCTGTAAATAAGTAATTTAAAATACTCAATATTACCATTTAATTAAAAATTAAAACGTCAGGTAAATATCAGGTCTCTAGTATATCCCGTTTTTAATGTGCCCCTTCGAGTGACGTCGGACACATTTTTCCATGGTTTACAAACTGAAAATAGAATGATTTGTGAAAATGAACATTTTCTCACAAAGAATCCGTTTGTAGACATGTACACTCATTTAATCTGCAGAACGAAGTACTTTGTCACTTCTCTGGAACATTATTCTAAGCAGAATTATCCCGATTCATATATTCTAAGAATCTTGTGTGAATTGTTTACGAGGAAATTCTGACTGTCACATTAACAAGGATGAACACTCTTGACTCTGCTTCGGATTCCCCAGTGATAATTGTATCGAGTGATGAAAAGCTGACGGCGACATTTTAATGTATGATTGGCTTGGACCATTGGAATGAAGGTTAGAATATTTTTATTACTTAAAATTTACACTACTGATTACATGACAGTGACATACATTGATGTTATTAAAAATACACAGACACACCGATATATTATCTGTTTTACAGTTCAAGTCTCTGTTTACCTTGTAAACCCCACAGCTTTATATTTTATTTTTTTTAAATTTGAGGATGTAATTTCAACAGTCCTACTAACTATCATAGTGATCATACTCTATAATTCAAACTGCACTTAATGTTACAGAATATATTCAACTAATTATATATTGACAGTGTGACTGTAAGGGTAAGGGCAGATACTTATTTAGTTTTAATTTAGATTGTGCTTGTCAAGCCGCATTTGACATTTGGTGCATAAATGCTAGTGTTCACAGTGAGAGTTTATTAAATGTTTAATTCAATGAATTCACTGCTCATTAAATTATTCCCATTAGCTAATGTGAACATGAGTAAGGATAGCTAATTCAAATTAAATAGAAATGAATTTTGAATGTAGCTTAAACATTTTAAAAGAAGCTAAGCACCGTGGGTCCAAAGTACACTGCGGAAAAATTGTGTGGAGCAATGTGCAAGTCACAATCTTCTTTTGCCAAGGTCTTATCATAAGAGCTCGCATCATGGGCAGGAATTTGTGCTGCTGTCTGGACTCGCTATAAATAGATGTTCTAAAAAAGTTTAATTATTTAAATCAACTTTACTGACAAAAAAAGGACAAATATTGCTCAGTTAAATTGCAAAAGAAATTTGTTTAAAAAAATTGTAATCATAGAAAGTTTTTTTTTTGTTTGATAAGACTGCTGTAATGGTTTAATGTTTGTTTATTTGCCTTAATCATACATTTTTCAGTCATTTCATGGTCCCACCACTTGGGATGGTATTAGCTGCAAATATAGACTTGTACTCAGCACTTATTCCCTTTTAAGTTGAGATCCATTTTGTGCTAACACCTACCGTGACACAGAATTTTTGGTTTATGCAGTCTCATAGGAGTAACCTGTCTAAAGCATTTAGCAATGGGATTGGAACCTGCGACGTAAGGTTCAGCTTTTATTGATACTTTGATTTATAATATTTATTTGAGAATTTCACTATTCACATACTTAGAGATGTTGATATATATTGTTGAATAGCATCAATTTAGACCTTTACTTAGCTAAGTAAACATGTACTGTGAGGTTTTTAAGGTCTCATTCTTTTTATATGCCAGATGCATGTTAAGGAACATTACTGCATAAATGTTTTTGTCTTAAATTTGAAGCTCTTTCTAATTAGAGATATGTTAGTGTTAAACCTCTTCAAATTAGGGTAGACCTTTACTTTAAACTCAGCAATGAGTGTGTTGTGTGAACTTGTGTTAGCGAGACAGTGTGTTGCATGAATTTGTGTTAGCAAGGCAGTGTGTTTTGTGAACTTAATTGTGTTAGCTTGACAGTGGGTTGTGTGAATTTTGTTAGTTTAGATATGTTGCGTAAACTCGTGTTAGCGGGACAGGTGTTGTGTGAAATCGTGTAAAAAGTGTAAGTGTGACAGTGTGTTGTGTAAACTCGTGTTAGCTAGACAGAGTGTTGATTAAACTCAATTCTCAGACTTCGTGTTGTGTAAACTCGTGTTAGTGAGACTGCGTGTTGTGAAAACTCATGTTAGCGAGACTGCGTGTTGTGTAAACTCATGATGATGTTAGCGAGACAGCATGTTGTGTGAACTCTTATTAACGAGACAGCATGTTGTGTGAATTCGTGTTAGCGTGACAGTGTGTTGTGTGAACTTGTTATCCTGAAAATTTGTGTGTGAACTGGTGTTAGACAGATAGTATGTTGTGTGAACTGTGTTAGCGAGATTGCATATTGTGTAATCGTGTTAGCCAGACTGCGTGTTATGTGAACTCGTGTTAGCGATATTGCATGTTTTTTGAATTTGTGTTAGCGTGACAGTGTGTTGTGTGAACTCGTGTTAGCCTGACAGTGTGTTGTGTAAAATGGATTAGGATGACAGTGTGTTGTGTAAATGGTTTAGGATGACAGTGTGTTATGAAACAGCGTTTGGTGCGAACTTGTGTTAGTGAATATGAGACAGCCTTTTTTGTAATTCGTGTTAGCGTGACAGTGTGTTGTGTGAACTCGTGTTAGCCTGACAGTGTTTTGTGTGAAATGGTATTGAATGACAGTGTGATGTGTGAAATGGTATGAGGATGACAGTGTGTTATCGCAACAGCATTTGGTGCGAACATGTGTTAGTGAATAGTGAGACAGCCTGTTTTGTGACTTTGTGTTAGCGTGACAGTGTATTGTGTAAACTCGTGTTAGCGTGACAGTGTATTGTGTCTGTGTTAGTGAGACTGCGTGTTGTGTAAACTCATGTTAGCGTGACAGTGTTTTGTGGAATTCATCTAAGCGTGACAGTGTGTTGCGTGTACTTGTGTTAGCTAGACAGTGTTTTGTATGAACTCGTATTAGCGAGACTGCGTGTTGTGTAAAACTTGTGTTAGCAAGACAGCGTGTTGTGTGAATTGTGTTAGCGAGACAGGGGTTTTTGTGAATTTGTGTTAGCATGATAGTCAGTGTTGTGTGAACTCGTGTTAGCCTGATATTTTGTTGTGTGAAATTGTATTAGCGTGACAGTGTGTTGTGTGTTAGTGTGACAGCGTGTGGTGCGAACTTGTGTTAGTGCGAAAGTGTTTATCAGTGTTGTGATGGCGAGCGGTTATAGCCTAATGGCGTCTTTTGTGTCGGAAAGATGGCACGCTTTTATGAAAGTGCTATTGAGCTTTAGCAAGTGGCCCTATCTGGAAGCCTTTTAAAACGATAGTTCTCAGATATACAGTGAATTACCGGTATTTTTTCCCCATGAATTCAGCATTTACAGTTGCAATTACCTAGTTAGTAATCATAAGATAATGGTTTGCGAGTTTTAAAATTATGGTGTTCCAATATGTGAAGTTGCAGTGTGTTAGCATGTTAATTTCAAAGACTGCCACTCCAATGCAGCTTTAAAAAACGCGCTGCTGTGTTTACACAAAACAAAATATCATGCAAACACAACTCTAAACAATCTGTTGAGTGTTCTTCACTGCATGTTGGATTCAGTGTGCTGGCATATTATCACTGGACATGCTAGCACATTGTCACCTCGTGCTAGTATGTTGTCATAAATACTCTAGCACATTATCCTAAACCCACTAGTGAGATTACTTTGCACTTGTATGTTGTCTTATTAGGGGATAGCATAAATGACTGCCTTAATTGGTGTAAACTTCTTTTAATTGATGAAAGAGTACATTAAAATTTACAAATTATACACAGAAAATGTGCAAATCTTATCTCTCAATTTGATAATCTAATTTATAATCTCATGAATTGCACTTTTTATTAGTAAAAGAATTATAAATTAAAAAATTTCAATTTCTTTTGGATAGATGTGACTCATCTGAATACTGAATTTTGATACCAAGCATGACCATGATTTGCCAGAAGATCATCTGTTTGGATGTGACATGGAATAAACAGCATAGTGAAAATAAGTCAAGTTTTGGTTTGTGAAGACAATTTTTAAACACACTGTGTATCATTTTTAAATTTTAATTTGACAACATAAATCCACAAATATGAACATATCAATTGCTCTCGTTTTTCAAGTGAAAAAGTTTTTGTAAAGAAATACATGTACCAGTAATTACATTGGAATAAATGTTATTTTTAAAAATAATAATATTTTGTTTGTGTAGCATGTTGACCTCTTTATTAAGGTCTTCCCTTTCAAAGTTTAGACTATTAAGATAGATCCTCTGTCTTCAGCAGGAATATAAGATCTTGTTATACATGATTGTGTATTTTTTACAGTATAATGTAAAAAAATTGTTATTTTGGCACACACAACTAATTAAAGGCATAAACATGTGTATGATTCCAAAGGGAAATTTAGTACATAGGGCATGTACATGTAGTTTTCTAAAACAAGATTGAAGAGATGTCCAGTCGCATTTCAATGTCAAATCCCAAAAATGTGCCTGTTGCATACTTATTAGCCCATCTGAGCTAAAGGAACCAGTAAATTTTTTAAAAAAATAATTTTATCCATTTATAATTGTCTAAAATTTCACAATATCATTTTCCAGAACCAAAGTGAAACTTGGCACAGAGCATCCTTAGTGCAGGGGATTCAAATTGTTCTTATGCAGGGCAATACCTTCAAAGAGATTTGTTTCTTTAATGCTTTAAAAGTATTATTTTTAGCTTGTACAATATTTGGGGGAAATTTACTTTTGAATAAGTAAGCGTAGATATTCTTATTTTTGTTTATGTACAAGACTTTTCTTTGTACTTGATTTAGTGATTGCTGCATTCTGCCAAAGCCGCTAAAAAAAAATACACAGCCATATGTAATATGTTCACAATATACCTTTTAGAGAATTTTACACTCCTATTGAGGAACCAGTTGCTAGTGGAAAGCTTCAAATTCGAAACATACACAACACTTTCTTCGTTTTTATAAAAGTATTGTTCTACTTACTGATTGCAACTAATGAAGATTGTTTATCATTATTATAAATACATTTGGATTTTTTGAATTATTATATAATTTGTTTATTTTATTTACCTAGTTATATTGTATATTAAATGATTTTAAAGCCATTTTTAAGATGGTAAAGTAGCAAAACACTTATGTTTCTGTAGTATGACACGTTTCACAAAATAATTGAAAAACATGATATATCCGATATCAAAAGTCATAATATTGGAAGTTAAACTGTTGTGGATACGATTTCAAGAATGCTGTTAGAGAGAGTACCCTTTAGACCTCATGCTCACACCAAATTAAAGAATTCAAATAAGGGTTTTTGAGACAAATCGAAAAAAAAGAATGTTAGCAAAGTTGACAGTCTAGACAGAAACATTTAATCTTTTGCTTATCGCTAGGAAGGAAGACCCACTCGTTGCTTTGCAACGAGCTTTGCTCTAGTTATTATTATTATTATGTTCCCCAAACGAAGTTTGGGAACATATTGTTTTTACTCTGTTTCTTATTATTATTATTAGTATTCTTTTTTCTTCTTATTTCTTCTCCGTATTTTTTGAATGTTTCAGAAATTTCACCAAACTAAGTTAAAACCTTTTTAGGGTTAGTAGGCATGTTGTGTAGATGTGCCAAGAAGGTCATTTTGCGCGCATTCGCATGCACGTGCGGGCGCGTGCAATAGTAAAATGACTGATATATTTAATATGGTTGTAACTTTTATATTTCTTGATAAAATGTTTAGAAACTATTACATAAAGATATATAAGTTGTGTAGATAAGATGCATGGGCAAATTTGCATGAACTCACGCGCATGCACGTGCGCTTTGCTCTGATTGGCTGAAACAGAAATCTCAATATCTTTTTTGTTTTATGATGAAATGCTTTGAAATTTATAACATAGACATGCATTAGGATGACAAAATGAAATAAAATTTTTCATGAAATCAGCCATGCGCGTGCGCTGCATCTGATTGGCTGAAACTTTAAATGAGTATAACTCCCTTAATTTTCAAGCAAAAAGCATGGGATTTCCATAGATAGCATAAAGGACTTACAGGATGGTATGGTCACCATTCACATGCATGCACGTGCGTGCACGTGCGCTTTGCTCTGATTGGCTGAAACAAAAATCTCAATATCTTTTCTGTTTTTTTTCAAATGCTTTGAAATTTAAAACATAAACATACTTTAAGATGACTTACAATATGATATATAATAATTTTCATGAAAATACGCGCATGCACGTGCGCTGCAATCTGATTGGCTTAAACTTTAAATGGCTATAACTCCCTTGTTTTTCAATCAAACAAGATGGGATTAAGAACATAGATAGACATAATGGACTCCAAAGAAGGTATGGCATCATCCGTGGTGCAGGCAAATGATAAAACAGTGTAGACAAGATGTTGCTTATTTAATAAGGCTTACAGGGAATATGGCACCAAAAGGGAGTTGGGGGGGCGTTTGGGACCGAACGGTTCCCGTTACAATTAGCACTAGTTATTTTTTTTTTCTTCCCGGGTTTTTTTTGGGAATATTTTAAACATACATCCGACAAGGTGAAATGTTTTTAGGGTCAGTAGACATGTTATGTAGATTTGCGGAACGAAGGTCATTTTGCGCGCACGTGCTTGCAAGAGCGTGCACGTGCAACATGTGAAATGACCGATTTAATTGATATAGGCGTAACTTTTATAATTTTTGATGAAATGCTTTGAAACTTATAATATAAGGATATATTAGAACATAAAATATGACATGGGCAAAATAGCACGATCTCACGGCATGCACGTGCGCTTCGTTCTGATTGGCTGAAACTAAAGTCTCAATATCTTTCTTGTTTTTCGACAAATCCTTTAAATTTTGAAAATAGCCATGCATTAGTATATCCTACAACATGATATATAGCAATTATCATGAAAACACGTGCATGCACGTGCGCTGCAATCTGATTGGCTTAAACTTTAAATAGCTATAACTCCCTTGATTTTCAACCAAAAAGGATGGGATTTAAATAGTAAATACTGGACTACTACAAGAAAATATGGTCACCATGCACATGCAACCCCGTGCATGTTGTGCGCTGCAATCGATTGGGGAAACTTTAACAGCTATAACTCCCTTCGTTTTAAAAAGGGGGGAGATTTAAAATAGATAGATGTAACGGACATCTACAAGAAGATATGGTTAATGCTAGTGTGCACTTGCGTGCATGTGAAATGAGCAAAAAAAAAAAACACTTGAATGAGCGTATCTTTTTAATACTTTTGGATTAAATACTTTAAAAATTTAGTATATTTAAAAAATAGATTGTGTAGACAAGATGATATGGTCATTACGCACATGCATTCACGACACGCGTGCAATGCTAAAATTTGAATGAACTTTGTACACTTCTGGGTAAACGTTTTAAATCTCAAATGCATCGAGTTTGTCTTATTTAATGAAGCTTACAGGGAATATGGCACCAAAAGGGAGTTGGGGAGCGTTTGGGGAAAATTGTAACGGTCCCCGTTACAATTAGCACTAGTTTCGACTGCATCGATGTGTCGTCTTTCAAAGCCTAACACTGTCTGTAATTTCATAAAGGCTGGTAAAATAGGTTTTTGTAGCTAAGCAGGACTGTTCCAGTTTTTGGGTTTAGTAATAAAGCAAAGAGAAACCTGATTTTTTCGTTGTACATTTAAATAAAATAAATTTATGAC
>NW_026921749.1:0-10190 GCF_032062105.1 Saccostrea cuccullata | reverse complement strand
TTATTTTTCAAATGGAAGAAAAACCTATTTTCTTCCTGCTACAAATGAATTGCTATAAATCTCAAGCACATTCTCCTGATTTTGTCAGACTTGAAAACTCATCTCTTTAGTTAATCGTGACTTTGAATATATTGAAAATATTTCATCATGGAAGGAACTTTCATAGCATCCTTATTGCTGTTTAATCCCCTTTTAAGAATTTTTAACTCGTAAGGGAACGTCACCAAATATCGGTGAAAGGCTTTAAATTTTGAACTTTATTCAGCTTTTAATAAAGGATTAAACGTTCTTTTTCAGAATTTATCGATGTGTAAACTCTGACTTTTTACTCACAAACTGAATAAAAGTGCGAAGCACTTTTATGTTGCAAAGTTGCAGACCGACGACGTCGTCGATTTGGTCTGGTTCGTTCAAACATTTAGGAAGTTCTGGGATCTGTAGGATGTAAATATATGGATTTAATGCTGATAAGGCAAGAGTCTGAGGTACGTTTCTTTTCCCTATCACAACGTTACCAACTGAGCTGATATGGCACGTCGAGAAATTGACAGCATGATCAGCGATTTTTTAATTGACACTCGTGATCCGACAGTGACATAAACATAATATTCCCGTCTGTCAGTCTTGTTTATCTCCTTTTTATACATTCATTCATTCATTCATTCATTCATTCATATTTTATTTCAAGTTTCTTGTAATCATATTTTAGCTAAAACAGACTAGAAGTCTCTGTTTTCATTGTTTTAGAACAGTCAAGAAAGTAGTTCTGATTAAAAAAAATTCATCGATGTGTAAACTTTTTCTTGAATTTGTTCTCGTCCAATCAAAACACAGAGAATCAATAAATAAAATTAAGATTGGAATTATTGCCATTTATCAATGATGGATTGAAACTGTGCAAACGCCTGCCTTGACACCGGACCTCGGTTCTTAAGGCCTCATCCAAAGGAACCGCAACTCACGACCTTCCTATATATACAGAACAAGCGCTCTTGCGACTGAACTACAGTGACAGTATCATAATAAATGACGTTTTTGTCAGTTCATTTCAAATTACTAGTGTTAATATACAAACGAAGGTTTAGTTCATTTCAAATTATCAATATAAACTAGAAACTTTGTTGCTACAGCAACAAAGAAGGTCTTCCTTTCTCCTCTATTTATCTACATGAATCAGCTTTAATCTATGTTAAAAAGGCATATAATATTTTTAATGATTGTAGGAAAACAAACAGCCGGAGGTGTAACTTACCAAGATTCTTCACTTTACTTTAGACAATTATAGTCTTAATAACATGTACAAAAATCATTTTCAATTTTTTATCACTTCCTGTGACGACCAGAAGGAACGGCGTACGCATTTTACCCTATATTTGTTTTATTCATATAAGTTTAGTGTCTTGATCTGTTACAGTTTAAGAGATCTCGTAATATTATCTTCTCATTTTGAGGACAAATAATCACGTGACCGAAAGTAAATTTTTGAAAAGAGATTTGAGGTTACTCTAGATATTTCAGTTTAAATAACATGTCCTAAAATCATTTCTAATGCTCTTCTTATCAAAAATATTTATGGTATAGTATAATACTAAATTTATGCAGTTTTTCTTCATAATCGGAAGTTGTCCATTTTGTTTCCAGTGGGACTGACATATTTCAAAACTACAAAAAAGATGCTATAATGTATTACTATGAAAGATTCCATAAGAAAACTTTTTATTCATTTGTTCACTTCCTGTGACAACCGGAAGTGACGGTGGACAATCTTTTCCTGACTAGTTTTGCTTACACATCAAGATCTACCACTTGTAAAAGTTTGGTGTCTTAATCTCTTACCGTTTACGAGATCTAGTTATGATAACTTCTCATTTTGAGGACAGGAAATCACGCAACCGGAAGTGAATTTTTGAAAGATAGTTGGCGTTACTTAAGACAGTTACAGTCTTAATAACATATCCAAAAATCATTACAAATACTGCATCTATAAAAAATATTTACTGGAAAGAAAAATACTCAAATTATGAAGCTTTTCTCTTATAACCGGAAGTTGTGTTCTTTGTTTTCAGTGTTACTGACTTTTTTCAAAACTACAAATAAGATGCTATTGTGTGATAAAAAAAGTTTCCATAAGGAAAAGTTGAATTTTTGGACTTCTTTGATCACTTCCTGTGACGATCGGAAGTGACGACAGACGATCTTATCCACCATGGAATTGCTCACTCATCAGGATATACCACTTGTCAAAGTTTGGTGTCTTAATCTCTTACTGTTTAAGAGATCTAGCTATAATAATTTCTCATTTTGAGGACAAGAAATACACGCAACCGGAAGTGAATTTTAAAAAAAAAATAGTTGATGTTAGACATTTGCAGTCTGAATAACATATCCAAAACAGTTGCAAACACTTTATCTATAAAAAAATATATATTGGAAAAAAAATATTCAAATTATTTAGTTTTTCTCTTATAACCGGAAGTTGTCGTTTTTGTTTCCGGTGGAGCTGATATATTTTGAAACTACAAATAAAGTGCTATAATGTGATGCAATAAACGTTCCATAAAAGAAAAGATAAAATTTCCGATTTTTTGACCACTTCCTGTGACGACCGGAAGTGACGCGGACAATCTTAACCCAAATGTTTTTCCCTTTTTGTCAAGATATAATACTCCTAATAGTTTGGTGTCTACATTTCTTACCGTTTCAGAGATATAGCTATAAGAACTATTCACTTTGAGGACAGGAAATCACGCGACCGGAAGTGAATTTTCCAAAGATATTTGACGTTACTGTAGTCATTTTGCAGTCTGAATAACACTTCTAAAAATCATTTCGAAAACTTCATCTATAAAAAATATTTATGGGAAAGAAAAATACTGAAAATATGCAGTTTTTATCTAATAACCGGAAGTTGTCGTTTTTTTTTCCGGTGGGACTGACATATTTAGAAACTAAGAGTAAGATGCTATAATATGATGCTAAGAAACATTAAAAAAAGAAAAGTTTAAAATTTAGATATTTTAAGAACACTTCCTGTGACGACCGGAAGTGACGGCGGACGATCTTAACCCAATTGGATTTGCCTTTATCAAGATCTATCATCCCTTTAAGTTTGGTGCCTTAATCTCTTACCGTTTCTGAGATCTCACTCGTATTAAATATTTTTTAAAAAAGCGGAAATCGGACATATCTGACGACCGGAAGTGAATTTTTAAAAAATTAAAAAAACGTCTCGGGGTATTTTCATTCTCTATCATCCCTGAAAATTTCAGGAAAATCCGTCCAGCCATCTCCGAGAAATCCTGCCTACAAGATTTGGGGAAAAAAATAATAATAAGAATAATAACTAGAAACTCTTGTTGCTACAGCAACAAAAACGGTCTTCCGTTCTCTTCTATTTATCTGTATGAATTAGCTTTTTAGAAAGGCATATAATATTTATAATGATTACGGGAAAAGAAACAGCCGGGGGTGTAACTTGTCGTTTTGTTTCCAGTGGGACTGACATATTTCAAAATTACAAATAAGATGCTATTATGTATTACTTAGAAAGATTCCATGAAGAAAAGTTGAATTTTTTAATTTATTTGATCACTTCCTGTGACAACCGGAAGTGACGGCAGACAATGTTAACCCAAGTGGATTTTCCTACTAATCAGGATCTACCACTCCTTCAAGTTTGGTGTCCTAATCTCTTACCGTTTAAGAGATGTAGCTATGAAAACTTCTCATATTAAGGACTGGAAATCACGCGACAGGAAGTGAAATTTAAAAAGATATTTGAAGTTACTGTAGACATTTGCAGTTTAAATAACATATCCAAAAATCATTACAAATACATTATCTATTGAAAGTATTTATGGGAAAGAAAAATACTCAAATTACGTAGTTTTTCTCTTATAACCGGAAGTTGTCGTTTTTTTTTTTTCGATGAGACTGAAATATTTCGAAACTACGTATAAGATGCTATAATGTGATGCCAAAAAAATTCATAAAAGAAAAGTTGAAAAATTCGATCTCTCAGATCACTTCCTGTGACGACCGGAAGTGACGGCGGAGAATCTTAACCCAAATGGTTTTGCCTACTCATCAAGATCTATCAGTCCATAAGTTTGATGTCTTCATCTCTTACTGTTTACGAGATCTCTCTATGATAACTTCTCATTTTGAGGACAGGAAATCACGCGACCGGAAGTGAATTTTAAAAAGATATTTGACGTTACTGTAGACATTTGTAGTTTGAATATCATATCCAAAAATCATTCCAAATACTTTATCTATAAAAAATATTTATGGGAAAGAAAAAACTCAAATTACGTAGTATTTCTCTTATAACCGGAAGTTGTCGTTTTTGTTTCCGGTGGGACTGACATATTTCAACACTACAATTAAGGTGCTATAATGTGATGCAAAAAAAGTTTCAAAAAAGAAAAGTTGAAATTTTCGATATTTATGAACACTTCCTTTGACGACCGGAAGTGACGGCGGACAAATTCTTACCCAAATGGATTTGCCTACTTATCAAGATCTATCATCCCTGTAAGTTTGGTGCCTTAATCTATTACCGTTTCAGAGATCTCACTCGGATTAAATATTTTTGAAAAAAGCGGAAATCGGACATATCTGACGACCGGAAGTGAATTTTGAAAAAATGAAAAACGTCTCGGCATATTTTCATTCTCTATCATCTCTGAAAATTTCAGGAAAATATCTGTCCAGCCATCTCTGAGAAATCCTGCCGACAAGATTTGGGAAAAAAAATAATAATAATAAGAAAAAACAGTAGAATCACTATAAGGTCTTCCGTCTGAAACGGAAGACCTTAATAAGAAAAAACAGTAGAATCACTATAAGGTCTTCCGTCTGAAACGGAAGACCTTAATAAAATATTTATCTTCAATCGGTCTTATCCTTCAAAAATCCTATGAATTCATTAGCTAAACGGTACATTACGTTGTCAAATACAATATAAAAACGCATATGCCCAAAAATTGGAATGAACAGTCAGCAACAAAATAACGACAAAATGGTTAGTATTTTTACAAATTATATCATAATAATGACAATTTACGATTTTTCAAAATGCTGCTTTTCAACAACTTTATTGAAATCATGTGCAGTTCATTCTAAACCTCTCAATATTTTCGTGAACAACTCAGACGGTCATATAAATAAATTATGAAAAACAACAGAAGATATTTTACGCATTACATTTATTAAAGCATCAAAATCAAGTCTATATAATTATGAAAACACAATATGATAGAATGATGTGATTTTTCATAAATAAAATTTGATGTTTCAGGAATGAATCTACACCAGTGCATAACATAAAAAATCTAATTCTCAACGTTGTTAACTTCCTTTTAAAAGATTGGCAAATTGAAGGCTTTGCTTCTGCGGAATAGACATTCTGTGTTGTAAAAACCAATTTTTCTGGAAAGAGAAAGATAATATAGACCAATTTATTTGAATCATCAGGAGAGAGAGAGAGAGGGGAGAGGGGAATTTGGTTATGTAAAAAAATCATTAGCGATTTCTATTTTTGCAAAAGTTAAACTTTTAATGCTTTTATTCACATCCATTTTATCTAACACCAATATCTAAAAGTTATCTGAAAGTTACTTTTGTATAAGAGAGAACCTTGTTAAAAAATCAAACATGTATAGATTATATGATAAAAAATTTAAAACTGCACAGCACTTTTTCCTGTTTTGTTTTTATGTATGAGGTGATCGCATGCCATATTGTAATTTGTTTGTCAGTGTTGGTTTTTACATGAAGGTTGGGTCAGTGTGGGATATACATTGCACATGTATAATTGCAAAATATAACAAAAAACTACTTGCCCCTGAGGAAGAAAAAGAGGAATGGATCCAACTAGATAATATCCGGGGTTAGTTGGAGACGGGTATTTTGGATCCTCCACTCGAAAATACTGAACGCATTCTTTCGGGTTATAGGTGACACCTAGTGCTGCAATAGAAATGAGCAGAAATGACCTAGAGCTGTGTAGAGTTAAAAAAAATAATGAATACATTCATAAGTATGTAAAAAAATATATTAAATTAAACAAAGAACAAAAGGATCCCTTAGTTGAATAAATCTGAATTGGAAAAAGAAAGTACAAATTTATTCATCTTCTATTTAATTTGAGAGACCTTTATTTATATATACAATTGATGGCAGTTATTGAGCGTTTGCTCTTTAGTGGGAGAGTTAAGTTTAGTCCTTATGACGTCAAGAATTCGAATTCAACTGCAGGACGAAATCGGTCCTCTGCATGAAACTTGCTCAATTGCCCTGAATACCGATTTTAGAACTGAATTTGCAGTCCTTCTCCGACAAGTGAAAGGGTCTCAAATAAGAATTATGGAAGGGACGTTCACAACGCAAACAATCAATTAACATTTACATGTAATTTATTAAATCAACCGAATATATTTCCTGAAAAGACAACTCTACGACAAACAGAATGTTGGTTTCAAATTTAGATTGAATCATTCTTAACACATTATATTTTTGATTACCATCAGAGTTCTTACCCCATAATATCGCTGAATCAATCTTTTCTATCCGCAAGCAAATTTCTTGTACATCTTTTTTGTTTGAGTGGGAATGCATTAAACGTTTATCTAAAATTAGATTTTTGTTTTTGGGGAAAAAGTTCGGCAAAAATGTGTACCGTGTGAATAGTGTAAATAAAATCAGTGAGGGATCTTTTTGTGCTAACACTTAATGCAACACGGGACCTTGGTTTATACAATCTCATCCGAAAAGACCGGTCTCTACGTCCCACAGTGGGATTCGAACCGGTGACATACAGGTAAGGATCCACTCCTTACACCGCCACTCTAGAGCAGACGCTCTAACCGCTACGCAATGTCTAACTTTAAGTAAATTCAGTAACTATATATTATATGCTGTAATGGTAAAGATCAAAAGTGATACGTATAGAGGCTAACTCTAAGTAAATTCATTACTATATCACAACACAATGTACGAAAATTTAATTAAATCTTTTTTTTTCAAATGACGGAGTTTTATTTTTCTCATAAAGTATAAACTTATATAAATGTATACATATATATATATAGAATATATATAAAAAAGTATATCATTTGAATATAGGATTACAAGGATACCTTTATAATACTTTACTGCCACATCTCCGTATCTATTCCTAGGAACTGCCGAGTATCCACTAACAAAACCATTGTTCGGGCATTGGTAAGGACGAGGTAAAAAGATATTAATATCTAATGGTAGAATATTAATAAATTTAGTTATGAAATAAATAAGTACTTTGCCTTGTATACTGATAATATTCAACACTTGAACATTTAACATTGTGTCGTATTGAAAAATATGTGTTTTAAGTATTCAAAATTTTCTGTTCGGTAATTTTTCGCTTAATCTCATCAGTATAATTTCTACAGATTAAATATAACGTAATGCGAATAGTTACTTATCATTATACACTCTTCGATGGGCCCCAGTGGCGGATCACAATTTGGAATGGATACTCCAAAACAAGGTCGGAATGAAACTGGGCTGCCATTAGCGCAATAGTTGTCCTTATCAAAATGTTGAGAGAAAGTTACACCTGTATGTATATGAAAAAGAAATAAATTAAATACTGTAAATCTACAAGCTCTTTTTTTCTCATGAATGTCGAAGATTTAGGTAGGAAAAATAAATAAATTTATAGAAATGATGCAACCATTTCCTACACAAAATCGCATGTACGTCAGGAACTTCTGTGAAACCGAAGCCTACCATAATATTTATTTTTTCCAAAGGGAATTGTTATATATTGAATCAAGAAAGTGAAAATGAACAGTGATTTGTACATGTACAATATGTATCACGTTCTGTATATAGCCCTTATGTGAGATCTAAAATTTAGGCGCCAATTGGCTCTTAACCAAAAATATTTCGTCGCCAATCCAAATGTTTAGTCGGCAAGTAAATTTTTGTTAAGCGTTAATTTAAAAACTAATATTAGTCAATATATAGAGACATGTCCATTCCTAAGTTTTAAACTTCGTTTCTGCTCCTTATAAAGAATTTTTTTTTAAATTTCTGTAATATGACGATCACCAAGTCAATTCTAAATTTATCCCCAAATCACTTTCAGAAAAATTGTAGGGGCCTATCACAATTTTTAGGCGCCATAGCGACTTAATTAGTTGCAAATTAGAGCCCTGGTTTAGCCTTTAACACCGTGTAAAATGCTAAAGAAAACATATCTTTTTAAAAATTCTGTTCAGGCATTTGTGACCTGGTTACCTTTTATATCAGGTTTAGACATTCCCTTTTTAGCAAAAAAAAAAAAGAAAGAAAAAGAAAAGAAAGAAAGAAAGACATTTTTTGGAAAAACTTACAAATGATATGGGAATGATTAACATTTGATTAAGGCGTCTGAGGATTTAAGAATGACGGGTAATGCTTTCGAAAAATCTTTTTTTTTTGTCAAGTATATATATAGTATCTACAAACATAGCTTAATAAAAATATGAAAACAAAACGTTGGGTAAATCTGTTTCTTTTTACGCTTGGGTACATGTTATATGACCTTTCTGTCATGAGATCGGGTTTTAAATGATAAAAAATAATTTTTTTATCAAATAAATCCTTGAATCCAATATACTCTGATCATAGAGACTCGTCAAAAATCAACTTGTGAACTTTGGAAAGTGTAATTTTGCTCACATTAAAGATTTACCATGCAAAGAAAAATATGTTAGACTTTTAAACTTTTGCTCTATTTAAGCAGAATGATTAAATGTATGCTGAATATTCTGGAAAGAAAATGACAAGAGGGCATCTATGATACAGATTTATAGGTACAAGTATTCCCAAAAGAAAAAATATATAACTGGCCTTCTTTATACTGAATGTTTAAATTTTTTGCTGTATTTTCACAATATGATGGTGGAGTTCATGAAATTTAATTGTATAAATACTTTACTTCCAGCATAAAACATGTCCTGCACAAAATAATTCTTGTGTAACATGCCAGTAAAAATGGGAATTCAATTTTAAAGTTACCCTACAAATTTCAAAAGAAAATGTTTTCTTTAAAACAAAAAACTGCCGCCACTAAATATAGTTCCACATTTCATGCCTTTTTTACGAAATTTAATGCGAATCAAACTTATGCAGAAGCAGATCCATTTGACATAATGGAAAGTGTCTGTATACATATTTTAATGATTAACAAAATTTTCCTTAATTTTCCACTCAAAAATAGCATAAGTACCTATAGCTGACCACCGACAAGTGGAATTTGACTAAATTTTGCTATTACGCATGCGTCAGAATTTAATTCGAATTAGCTTCGCTTAGCGTTCACACGGAGCTAATGCGAAAGAATTTAATGCGCAGTAAACTAATTCGAATTAAACTAACTCGCATTAAATTCTCCGTGTGAACGCTAAGCGAAGCTAATTCGCAGTAACTTTACGTTTTAATCGAATTAAACTCTCCGTGTTAACAGGGCATAAATCGCCTTTTCTCAAGGGTATACACTTAATAGATCTAAATCATTTTTTGAAAAGTTAGTTTCCTTAGTTTGAAAAGTGCTGCAGCTTTCCGGAAATATTTAATAAATGCTTTGAATAATGATAAAGGTCACACAGATTTCAACTTGAGCTTCATTTCTCGAAATTTATACTTATAAAATGCTAATTTGAACTCTTAATAAAGCACAGCACTTGTCCGAATGTACTAAGCATAAATATATATGAGCCGTTCCAAGCAAAAACCCCCCTTATGTCAAAAATTTTCGAAAATGACTTTTTTCTTGAAAAATGATGTAGAACCTTAGGTGAATATAACCTGTAAATATTACAGGTGTATCTTGCTCCTTTACGGATTTACAGGTATTCAAAGTATGCATCATTTATTCGGCTGACGTAATATTTTAAAAAGTTTCTCTTGTAGCGACGTCGACATTATAGCGATAATAAAAACTTGTCCCCAGCAAAACCCTCCCTCATGTGATTTTTTTATTCAAAAATCTTTTTTTTATGTTTATTGAATGTATAAACTGTAAACATTATTTTCTGAAAATATAAATGTCATACGATCAGTTGTTTTTATTTTATACGCCATTAAAAACAATAACTTTTTTTCAATTTTGACTTCATTTTATTTCTTATAACGTCGCCAAAAGGCTTTCACTCTTC
>NW_026921748.1:0-10199 GCF_032062105.1 Saccostrea cuccullata | reverse complement strand
ATATACAAAAAACTAATTTTTGTACTGACCCCTGAAATCCCTTTTATTTTAAGAAATTTTTTTTTCTGGATCTAAATATCGAAAGACAATGCTAAAGTCATTATGTATGTGAAATATTATGAGACTTGCTTGCTTTCCTTTGAAAATAATGGACATTGAATGATTTCAAATTTAACATAGAAATCTCCATAGACAATTTTAATGTACTTATAAAACCGGAAGTTCTCCACATATCCTTCCCAAAATTGAAACATAGAGAGCATATTAGACATCAAACAGGTTGACAAAGGGAGATACAGTACAGGCAACGCGGACCCCGTATTTCCCGCGTCCCCGCCGCGGTATAATCACAACGCGGATTTGGCCAGGTAGACAAGTAAACCGCGTTCCCTCCGCGGGAAATTCATCACTTACCTGTCCCCGCCGCGGTTAAATCATCGATGAATTACTGACAATTAGTATCGTAAACAAACGGGATTATCCCCCCAATTGTAATTTGCGAATTTTCCCTGTAAAAAAAAAAAAAAAAAAAAAAACGTGTGTTTATTAATTAATTTTGCTATGAATAGAATTTAAACTAAGAAAAAAAATTTATTTTTGTTTCTAAAATTACATATCAATATTTGAAATTGAATAAAAAATTTTTATTAAATTGTTACGTCTTTGCAATGGTTAATTATTTTGTGTTATTAAGAATCTATGAAAAAAAATTTAATACTAGAAATTGTAATTAGTTTTTTTTTTTTTTAAATCTTCATATTATATGCAAACTGTAATAAATGTTGAACTCAGACTGTTTAAGTTTCGATAAACGATTTTCAGCATTCATTTAAAAAAAAAAGATGTACATCTTTTTAAAAATGTACATGTTCATATTATTTATTAATTAATTTCGATTTATTGTATATAGAATGTACAGGCTTTTTCTTAAAGTGTCAAATTACCGGAAAACATCCGATGACGAGCATTTGCAGTTACATGTAGTGGGCACGTGAACTTAAATTTTCTTTATCCAAGATTAAGAAAAAAAATTTTTTTTTTTTTCTCGTCGTTTATTTTTTTCCCCAAAATTAAGAAAATTTTTTTTAATTTATTTCCCTCTTTTATATAAATGTGCAGGCATTTTTCTCAAATTGTCAAATGACCGAAAAGCATTCGATGGCGGGTTTAATTTAGCACGTGAACTTTATACAAGAGATCAAAAAAAAATATTTTTTTCACCTTCATATTAACATGTATTTTTTTTAAAACAATGTCTTAAGTTTCTTTTTAATTTTGATATTTCTCGATTTTCGTGTTCAATAGATAAGATAGGATGTGCAGGTGTAATGATAAACTTCACAGACGAAATTATAGTTTATATTGATAAATATTCAATGCAAAAATTCATATTTTTTTTTTGGACAAATTCTGTTTCTTTGTGTATTAAGTATTAGCCGCGATCATTTCCTGTGTATAGGGATTAGCAGTGCCTGAGAAAAAATGCCCGGGGGGTTTCACACCTCCCTTTAAATTTTGGGGAAGCTGCGGATGTGCACATCGTTGTCTAGCCATTCAACAACACACTTGATTCATTGTTTCATTATTATTTATCGATATCATTTTCATATGCAATTAGCCTTGGAATTTTTCCAATTATTGTTGCTTTTTTTAAACGGAGTGTATAAAAAGAATAAAAAAAAAAAAAACAAACTTTTAAAACAAATTAATGAAGTATTTGATATTAATTAAATCAAATAATGATCCATTGGTATGTTTTTTCGTGTCTGTTTATATTTACCAGAGAAGAGAGAGAAGAGAGAAGACACAATATTAAGGCACGTGCATGATCGTTTTTCCCCTTTTTGATCAGTATATCAATTTATTAAGTCTAGCGAATAAAACTACCGCTGATGTATCAGTTTTTGACCATTTGGGATTTTGTCTAAGTTTTATTGTTATTTATCGAGAGATTTGTTTATGATCCACTTTCTTCTTTCGTTTAGCATATGAACATGACATGTAACTTGAATTACTTCTCTTTTTGTCGCCAGATTATACAAAGACAGATTTTGGTGGTAAAAAAGTATTTTTGTTATAAAATTTGATTAAGAAAAACACAGTATATTAAAATTGTCGAATTATTGAAAATATTAATTTGAAACAAAAAATTTAAAAAGGATTCTGTCTGCAACAAAAACATTGAATTCTTTATTTCATGCATTTCAATCCATGAGCAACACATAAAAAAAAAAAACGGTTTCGTTTTACAATGTCGTAAAAACGCATACAGGTAATACACTCAGGTAACATCCTGTGTATATAGGTATTATGTACACTAGACAGCGTCGTTCGCTCGGGGCTTCTCATCCGCTTCGAGGAAGCTCGACTCCACACCAAACTTACCTGAGGAAAGCCGAACGGTAACACAGACATCTGAAAACTTGAAGCTTGGCAACTTGCTGATTAAAATAAGTTAATTTCTGTGTTGTGTGTTCAAATATTTTAAGGGCCCATATTTGTGTTTGTGTTTTATTTGAACCGAAGAAATCTGAAATTTGTTTATGTTCATTGACATGATTTTAGTATTTTTGAAAAGAGCAGAAAATAGAAATACATTCAAATACTAGCTATGATATTATTGATTTTCTAAAAGAATGACCTGTGATTATTTTATTAACAATCCCCCCCCCCCCCAAAAAAAAAAAAAAAAAAAAAAAAAAAAAAAAAAAAAAAAAACAAAAAAACAAAACAAAAAACAAAAAAAAACAAAAAACAAAACAAATAAACGCATGTGATATTTAGTTCATAGTCTTACAGTGTAGCGCATATTAATGGAACAACGGTATTCCTGCACTTACGCGTGTTTTGTTAAGATTTAATTGTAATTATGTATCACTATCTATCATCGTTTTTCATGCTATTATTTATATCAGATGTGTATACAGAATAACAGTAGTTTTCTAAATGAAACCAAATGACAGATTTAATCTCACAGATAAATAAACACATAGCTACATGTAACTGCAACTGCACGGGCTAATTGTGAACACCGGATTACACCAGTGCATATAAAATAAGCGATATCATCGCATTTTTTAAAATTTTTTAATTATACCTTTTTAGCAATTTGAAGATCTTTTAGTGGCATTATTGATTTTGAAAATAAACTTTAAGTTAATATATTCGATAAATTATTCGACTTTATTTCATCCTATACTGTACATGTATTACTGTTAACAGACTGTTTGAGAATTAATTAATTTTGAGTGACTATTGGTACAAAAAAAAAAACAATTTGATAAAACTTTAAATATGAATTTTTAAAAAATCCATGTAATGGTATAAATCTATAATATCAATGTGCTCGTCATCCCCCCCCCTCATTTCGACACGATTAAAAATGACAATACTTTACAGGTAAGAACATCTTAGCTGAAGAATAACGGTAGCTGGCCACGCCGCGGTGTAAACACGGTCTCAGGTAGCCCGCGATCAAAACCCGCGACGGTGTAACGCGGAAAGGTTTAATCACCGCGGAGGGGACGCGGTCTAATACGGGATCCGCGTTGCCTGTACTGTAACTCTTGCAAAATTATTTTTGAAAATACTTGAAAATACAAAATTTCAGGTTTAAAAGTCCTTTAAGGGGTTAAAAAGTGACCCACGGACCACAATTTTTAAATTGTTCTTTTTCTCCTTAACTCAAAACCAAATATTTTGAAGATCTATGGGCAAATAAAAAAGTAATAAACAAAAAACTATTTTCTGTACTGACCCCTAAAATCCCTTTTTTTTTAAGGAATTTTATTTTCATGACCTAAGCCCCAAAAAGGGCAATGCTAAATAGTTTTTATGTGAAATATTATAATTTGCTTACTTCCCTTTGAAAATAATGAACATCGTATGATTTCAAATTTAACATAGAAATCTCCATAGGCAATTTTAAGGTACTTAAAAAACCCGGGAAGTACTCTACATATCCATACCAAAATTGAAACAAAGAGAACATATTAGTCTTCAAATAGATTGCCAAAGGGAGATAACTCTTGCACAATTATTTTCGAAAATACTTTAAAATACAAAATTTCAGGTCTCTAAAAGTCCTTTAAGGGGTCAAAAAGTGACCCCACGGACCATAATTTTTAAATTGTCCTTCTTATGCCTAACTCAAAACTGAAATCAGTTAGAAGATTGGTTGACAAATAAAAAAGTTACAGTGAAAAAACGAATTTTAGATTTGACCCCTAAAAATCCCTAATTGAAAGGGATTTGTTTTTTATAACCTTTTCACCTGAAGACAATTAAAAAAGAATTATTCCCTGTAAATCTTAAGAATTGCTTGCTCCTTTTGAGATAAGGGAGAGAAATAAATTTATTTTATATAGAAATTCCCATAGACTTTTTAAAGACTTATGGAACCAATGTTCTCTCTGATGGACATGAACTTACATTTCTGCCTTTGATTACTTCGGTTAACCTTATAATATCTTCAAAATAAATTTCCTACATTGTTTTCAAAATTTTAACTTTCAATCCCCCCTTTTCTTAACTTTGGAGCCCTGTATCACAGAAATATACCATAGGTGCAAAAACGCTAACGATGACTTTTTTGTAGATATTGCTTTGAGGAATATATTCCTAAATTTTTAAAAATTGCATGTAAAATAAGGAAAGTTTTAGGCTTTAGAGAAAATTTAGTTTTTGACTAATAAATACCGGAAGTTACAATTCCGGAAGTACAAAACCTTACTTAAAGTTTTTTATGTTTATTGGTTATGTTATAAATTACATATCCCAATATTTCTTTAAATCACGATCATAAATCTGTTAAGTATAATAATAATAATAACTAGACCTTATTTTTGTCGTTCAACAAAAAACGGAGGGCTTTTAAACCCTAAAAAAAAATTTATATTACACATTAAAAAAAACTCAAAAATACAACATCGCAAAAGTTCAATACTGAATTGAAAATATAACGATTCTCTTTGTTCACCAGTGTCTACTCAAAGAGAAATAACTCTTCCATAATATTTTAAAAAAAACGAAAGTGTACTGTTTTTCAATCCACTAAAACTCCTATAAAGGTCAAAAAGTTACCCCACGGCCAATGTTTTTTAAAGACTCTTTATGCTTAATGCCATACCAAAATTAGTTTGAAGGTTGCTTGAGAAATAAAAAAGTTACGGAGAAAAGGCTGTTTTCTGAAACCCCTAAAATCCCCACTCTTTAAGGGATTTTTTTTCTCATGACCTTACCAACTGAACACAATGATAGAATCATTATTCATGTGAAATATCACGAGCATTGTTTGCTTCCCTTTTGATATATGGGGATTGTATGATTTCATATTTAACATAGAAATCTCCATAGACAATATTTAGGGACTGTAAAAACCCGGGAAATACTCTTTATATGCATATCAAATTTGAAACATAGGGAGCGTATTAAACTCCAAAAAGGTTACAAAGGGAGATAACTCTTACATCATCATTTTTTAAAAGACTTAAAAATCAAAATTTTCAGGTCTCTTAAACACCCAAAAGGGATCAAAAAGTTACCCCACGGACAATTATTTTTAAATTGCCCTTTTAATGCTTAACTCAAAACCGAAATCAGTTTGAAGATCTATGGACAAATAAAAAAGTAATATACAAATAACTAATTTCTCTAGTGACCCCTTAAATCCCTTTTATTTTAAGAAATTTTATTTTCTTGACCTAAACACCGAAAGGTAATTCTCAAGAAATTTTTCATCTGAAATATCATGAGACTTGCTTGCTTCCCGTTGAAAATAATGGACATTGCATGATTTCAAATTTAACATAGAAATCTCCATAGGCAATATTAAGATACTTATAAAACCGGAAGTACTCTACATATCCATACCAAAAAATTGAAACATAGAGAGCATATTAGACTCCAAACAATTTGACAAAGGGAGATAACTTTGGGAATTATTTTTTAAAAATTAAAAATACAACATTTCAGGTCTCTAAAAGTCCTTTAAGGGGTCAAAAAGTCACCCCACGGGCCATAATTTTAAATTGTTCTTCTTATGTTGAACTCAAAACTGAAATTAGTTTGAAGATTGGTTTACAAATAAAAAAGTTACAGGACAAAAACGGTTTTCAGAGTTGACCCCCAAAAAAACCCTAATTTTTGGGGATTTGGTTTTTATAACCTTTTCCTATGAAGACAATGCTAATTAGTTATCACCTATAAATATTATGAAAATTGCTTGCTTTTTTCTTGAGATAATGGAACACACATGATTCGTTTATACTATAGAAACCCCATAGACAATTTTCAAAGACTTATGGAACCGGAAGTTCTGCTCTGATAGACATGAAATTTACATTTTCCTTTTTTACCTCGGTTAACAATATAAAATTTCAAAATAAAATTTTCCCACATTGTTTTCAAAATTTTAAATTTCAATCCCCCCCTTTTTTTAACTTTACCCTTAACACAAAAATGTACCATAGGTGGAAAAACACTAACATCTTTTTTTTAGATATAACTTTGAGGAATATATTCCTAAATTATGAGCCAAATTGCATGTAAAATAAGGAAAGTTTTAGGCTTTAGAGAAATTTTAGTTTCTGACTTATAAATACCGGAAGTGACGTTTCCAGAAGTACAAAACCTTACTTACGCGAGACTTTTGGATATGCAGTCTAACGATGTTGTTATGAATTGCATATCTCCAATGATGTTCTTTAAATCCTTGACCAAAAAGTGTTAGGTATAATAATAATAATAAAACAACACGAAAACAATAGGGCTTTTCCCTGAAAGCGAAAAACCCTAATAAAACAAGACGAAAACAATAGGGCTTTTCGCCTGAAAGCAAAAGCCCTAATAAAATAGATCTTTTTTTCGTTTAACAAAAAAAGGGGTTTTCGACCCCTTTAAATAAAAAACCTTTAAAAAAAAAATCAATATTTTACAATAAAAAAAAAATATATAATACAATATTGCAAAAGTTGTTTTGAGATCAATATTTGGAAAAATAAAATTCTATTTGTACATCAGTGTCTACACAAAGAGACATAACTCTTTCGTGGTTTTTAAACACATACGAAAATGTACTGTTTTTCAATCCACTAAAACTCCTATAAAGTGTTTAAAAGTGACCCCACGGCCCATAATTTTTAAATTGTAATCTTTATGCTTGTTGTAATACCAAAATTAGTTTGAGAATTGGTTGAGAATTAAAAAAGTTACAGAGAAAAAAGCCGTTTTCTGTACTGACCCCTAAAATCCTTTCTTTTTTAAGGAATTTTTTTTCATGACCTTACCCTCTGAAGACAATGCTTGAGTCAATATTCATATTAAATTTCACAGGAATTGCTTGCCCACCTCTTGAGATAATGGAACAAACTATTTTAAATTCAACATAGAAATCTCCATAGGCAATTTTAAGGGACTTATAAAAGGAATTACTTTTCAGATGCATACCAAAATTTAAACATAGATAGAATATAAGGTTCCAAACAGGTGGGCGGGGGGATAACTCTTGCACAAAAATTTTCTAAAATACATAAAAAATAGAATAATTCAGGTCTCTAAAACTCCTATAAAGGGTCAAAAAGTGACCCCAGGAGTATTTTTTAAGTCCTTTTAATGCTTAGGTCAAAACTAAAACTATTTGAAAATTCTTTGAGAAATAAAAAAATTACAGGCAAAGGTCTGTTTTTAATGTTTCCCCCTTTAAAAACCCTAATTCTCCTGATTTTAATTTTCCAAGTATTTTCAGGTAGGAACATTATCAAGGTTATTCTAAACTTAAAATTTCACAAAAAAATTTTCATTACTTTAAGAGAAAACTTACCATGCGTGATTTCAAATTAACATAGAATTCTCATAGACAATTTTCAAAGACTATAAAACTGGTTGTACTTCTGATTGATATGAAACTTACAGGATATGCTCTACTAAATAGTTCAAACATATTTCAATGCTCAGAATAATTTTTGTAACGTAATTGTGACTTTAAAAAATTTCATCCCCCCTTTTTCGATGCTTAAAGTCTTATTTCTCAAAAAATATCTGTTAAAAAGTTACCTACGCGCACTTATTTATTAGATAAAGTCTCTAGAATTCCTTTCTTTAAAAATTGGGGGGTTAACCTTTAAAAAAAAAAAAAGTTTTGGGCTTCTTTAGTAATTTTAGTTTTCCTTCGGTAGAAACAGGAAGTGACGTATCCGGAAAACCAAAACCTTACATTCCGTAGACCTTTGCATGGTCTTTAAGATGGTTTTAAAATAAAATGTATATTTTAAAAAGGGGTTTTCCCTAATCTGTGACAGAAAGTGTTCAGAAAAAGAAAAAAAAAAGACGAAAACAATAGGTTTTTGACCAAAGTCGAAAAGCCCTAAAAAGACGAAAACAATAGGTCTTTTCAAAAAGTCGAAAACCCAAAAAAAATAAACAAGACAAAACAATAGGTCTTTTTGAAAAAGTGAAAAGCCCTAATAATAATAAACAAGACGAAAACAATAGGTCTTTTGACAAAAATCAAAAGCCCTAATTTTGACCTAAGTCATAAGTTCTTTTGTAAAACGGGGTAATATATAGTATAATTAGTATTATAAAAGTGTCAGAACAGAATACAATCTAATGAAATATGTTGCATTTGCAAACAAAGTCATATAAAACTGTATTTGAGATGTCCACAACTATAAACAAAACCCGAATTATCAACTAACATACGAGTATTTGTCTGAAGCTCCTCTTGGATTAAATTTTTGTTTCAATTTTTTTTCCATGCTAACCTTGAAATCAGGTTAGGGAGAATTGAAGATCCATGGGTAGTGGTCTGCAATCATCAGATCCGAAGAGGTGGATGTTTAAATTATGGAAACGTGAAGACGATGAATTATGAATTTTGTTTTATTTTTTTCAAAGTTATCTGAATTAACAGAATATGTAGTGTTTGTTGACAACAAAGGTGGGTCATGATTCTGCCTTCAGCATTTCCAGTACGTCCTTTGTTATTACTTCATATGCGAACCTGACATAATAATAGCTTTAGGTATGTCACTCGTCAGCTTTTTAGAAAAGTTAGACTTGAACCTATAGTATCAAAATAATTTATTCCTATTCATGTTTTATAACATATTTAAATTAAATTGTTCAACATTAATGAAAAACATCTCAAAGTTCACCAAGAAGCAAGATGTATGAGGGATTATTTCTTGCAGTGGAAGGATATTTAGTGGAAAATTCTGCAAATCTGTACTTTTATTAAATTTAATATCAATTACTCGGAGAATATTTTCCGTTATTATATGATAGGAATATTAAATATGGGTATCAATTTATATTTTTAGAACAAATTGTACATCTTCCTTCAACAAATTTTGACGAAAAATGGAGCTATATGAAAGATTGTTTGATAGATTGATTGATTGTATATTATTAAACGTCCCTCTCGAGGGAGACGCCACAAATTGCCGGTGGAAGGCTACAAATTTTGTTCTATGCTCGGCACACAGGGCCGTTGAGCAGTGAGGAAACCCGCACCAACTGCGACACGGGGTCTCGGTTTATACGGTCTCATCCGAAGGACCGGTCTCCACGTCCCGCAGTGGGATTCGAACCCGCGACGTAAGGATTGACTCCTTACTTCGCGACTCTAGAGCAGACGCTCTAACCACTGCGTCACGCGGGCGACTATGAAAGAAGTAAGATAAAATATATACCGTTTTCTTGCCTGAAAATTTTATGTTTTGACCCCAATTTCTTCTTTCATCATTTAAGACTACTTGATACTTGTGAATGATCAGCATATATACTGACACGCAAAAGAAACGCAACACCCTACTTTAGGGGGAAATAATTATGTAAAGTAAAGAATTTTGTATCTTAAAATTATGGATATCTTCAATTTGGTAAATATCGGTAATTTAACGGTTGAATGATTTTCGTACCATAACCGGAAGTCAGTTTGAGTCTGCTTAATAGAAATCAAAAATTGCATGTTTAACAAAGCTTTTGGCAATATTTTGGAGTTTTAAGTTTTTGTACTGTTCATCTGAAGAAATGCAGCAATATTTCAAAAAATAAAATCACCTTTCGTTTCCCGTAACGATGCTAAGGCTTCTCGAAAATGGCTTAAGTACGCATTTCAATTGTTCTAACTGGAAAATTCAACGTAAAAGTGATGGAGAGTTGATGATGCAAAAATAACTCTTTTTGCCCAAAAGGGA
>NW_026921747.1:0-10100 GCF_032062105.1 Saccostrea cuccullata | reverse complement strand
TCCCTTTTCAGCAATTCCCTTAGATTGTAAAGATCTTCATAGAGGTAATGGTTCTATTTCCGGCGTGTACGACATTTACCCGTATCGCACTATTACCATTCCTGTCACCGTGTACTGTGATATGAAGACAATGGGCGGGGGATGGACGGTGAGTACAAATATCAATATTCATTCTGCATAGTATAATTCATTAAGTGTTCCAATTATTGAAAACAATAATAGAATATGAATGTTTTAGTTTGTATTAACATTTGGAATATACATTTGTTCTAAGCAGTGAGTTGTATTTCTATGGTTGTTATTTTTTTTCAGACAATTCAGAAACGTGTAGACGGATCCGTGAGCTTCGACAGGAACTGGACGGAATATAAGAATGGTTTTGGTGCACCAGAACAGGATTACTGGATTGGTAAGTGTATATTTTTTAAGGACAGATAATACAAACAATTTTTTTCTTTGAAAAAGATTAAATATCATGTCACAAGTTTAGAAAAGCGGATGGTTCTTAGATTTTTTCTCCGAAGAACTGGAATATGAAAAAGACTTGGAAAATAATAGTAATATTTCAATGAAAACACAAATATAGACAAATAACATTCAGTAAAGGTTTACAGGTGAAAATAAATTTCAGAATATGTTATCTTTGGGGCTAAAAGTGTATATAAACTTAAGAAAAATATACCGAGCCAGGTGAATTTTATCAGGAAAAGCTAAATGGTTAAAATCAGCCTATGTGATATTGCCATTTTTTTGTAATTTCGATCTTCCTCTTAAAATTCACCTGGCTTGGTATATTTTTCTAAGGTTTATATTACACTTTTAACGCCAGGATGCCATATTTTGAAATTTATTTTCACCTGTAAACCTTTACTGAATGTGATTTTTCTATATTCGTTTTTTTATTGAAATATTACTAATATTTTCCAAATCTATTTCATTTTCCAGTTCTTCGGAGAAAATTTTTTAAGAACCATCCACTTTTCTAAACTTGTGACATGATATTTAATCTTTTTCAAAGAAAATAATTGTTTGTATCATCTGTCCTTAGAGAGGTTTTTTCAACCGCTTACAATTTTTTCAAAATGACTTTATTGTAACACAGAATGGAATCTTCTTAAAAATCTGATTTTGAGACTAGCTTAAATGATTTTAACAATGATCTTGTTTAATGGAAAACTTACATGAAAAGAAAGCAAGACGATTCAATCATAAATCACTCAGTGCAAGAGTCTTTAAGAGAGACCAAGTTTTTCATTAATAACAACAGCTTATTGTTTTTTTTTTTCGAGAGTATATATTAACAAACTAACATTATTGAATTGCAATTGACTTTGCAGTTGATTTCAAATATATCTCGATACAGGAAATGACGTAATCCATCTGTTAACAAAGAGAAAGAACTCATCCCTTTATGTTTCCATCACTCTCCAGGATGGTTCAACGTTGTATGAAATGTACGATGGATTCTCGGTGTCAAATGAAACAGAGAAATATCAACTCTTTCTTGCAGGACCTGCCACGGGAACCTTAGGTAAGAGTATCAATTTTATTTCTTAAAACTGTACACAATTAACTTTTATCATCATAAACCTTTTCTCAGTGAAAAATATTAAGTAATCGTATATAGTCATTGAAAAACTTTTTTCTCCAATATTCTGTAAACATTGCTAATTGCATGCTCACAGAACGTCTCTAATAATTCAAGGTATCAGTTTTCGGTGAAAATACCGGTAATATCGCTCCTTACTGAAGACAGCATGGAGAACCTTCTATCTTATACGTACTTTTATTTCCGCGTACATTGAACAGAAACTGTTGCATTTTTAGCTCACCTGAGTTTAAATTTGTCCGTCGTCTGTCTTTGTCGTTGTCGTCGTTGTTGTTGTCGTTGTTGTCGTAAACTTTTCACATTTTCATCTTCTTCTCAAGAACCACTGGGCCGATTTCAACCAAACTTGCTACAAAGTATCCTTGGGTAAAGGAATTCAAGTTTGTTCAAATGAAGGGCCACGCCCTTTTCCAAGGGGAGATAATTATGAATTAGAGAAAAATTAATGGCATTTTTAAAAAAAATCTTCTTCTCAAGAACCACTGGGCCAGGAAAGATGAAACTCATGTGGAATCATCCTCAGGTAGTGTAGATTCAAGTTTGTTCAAATCATGACCCCCGGGGGAAGGGTGGGGCCAAAATGACCGATCAAAATTTTACATATGAATATATATGAAAAATCTTTAAAAATCTTCTTCTCAAGAACCACAGGGCCAAGAAAGATGAAACTCATGTGGAATCATCCTCAGGAAGTGTAGATTCAAGTTTGTTCAAATCGTTACCCCTGGGGGTAGGGTGGGGCCAAAATGGCCGATCAATGTTTTACATAGGAATATATATTAAAGATCTTTAAAAATCTTTTTCTTAAGAACCACAGGGCCAGGAAAGATAAAACTCATGTGGAATCATCCTCAGGTAGTGTAGAATCAAGTTTGTTCAAATCATGACCCCCGGGGGTAGGACGGGGCCAAAATGGCCGATCAAAGTTTTACATAGGAATTAATAGGAAAAATCTTTAAAAATCTTCTTCTCAAGAACCACTGGGCCAGGAAAGATGAAACTTATGTGGAATCATCCTTAAGGTAGTGTAAATTCAAGTTTGTTCAAATCATGACCCCCGGGGGTAGGGTGGGGCCACAATGGTACATCAAAGTTTTACATAGGAATATATTGGACAAATTTTCCTCTCAAGAACCATTAAGACATGAAAGATGAAACTCCTGTGGAATCATCCTCAGGTAGTGTAGATTCAAGTTTGTTCAAATCATGACCCCCGGGGGTAGGGTGGGGCCTTATGGCCGATCAAAGTTTTACATAGGAATATATAGGGAAACCTTTTAAAATCTTCTTTTTAAGTACTTCAAAGCCATGCTTAGTGATATTTATAGGGAATCATCCTAAGGTAGTGTAGATTCTAGTTTGTTCAAATCGTGATCCCTGGGGGGTTAAAATTCAAGCCCCCTCCCCCCCTTCAGTAATATGTGCTTTTTCCTAGCCAATTGCTCAGGTGAGCGATGTGGCCCCTGGGCCTCTTGTTTTCTCATTAATTATAACTTCACCTTAGGATATTACAGGGGTTCAGACTCTTAATATAACGGCCGTTTCTCAGTTTTGTTAAATTTTACAGGAGACAGTATGTTAAACACTGGTTATCCTAACGAAAATCAAGCTGGGATGTACTTTAGTACCCCGGACAGGGATAATGACAGGTATAGTGGAAACTGTGCTGCTAAATACGGTGGAGGCTGGTGGTTTAATGCCTGTCACCACGCCTTCCTTAATGGTCCTTGGTACCCGGCAAACTGGACCGCTCCGTGGTATCTTAAAGCAAGGAATGGGTCGTCTGTCAGGGGGACCACTATGATGATCAAACGTCACTAGGTACCGGTAAATCCGTTTTTTTTTTTTTTTTTTTGTATTTTCGTGAAAATTTCAAATAATTATTAGACGTTTTTTAATTGAGAAAATATGCTATTATTTATATGAAACATTATTGTATTTCTTTTTTTTTTAAACAGACAAAAGATCATCCATCAACCAGGCAAACCCTGCAAGATTCAAGAGACGATTTTAAATTAGTCATTACCTTGTGGTTCTTCTTTCACTAAATTTTGGCGTCAAGTGTGAAAACAAATATGTTTTCAGTAAAGGCGTGATGAACTATTCTGTAAAGCAATAAATTAATTTCATTTGTTTTTCTAATTAATGTATTCAGTAAAAAATGTACACTACATGTGTTGTAATAAATTTGAAGTTTTCTTTTTTTATACAAAAATTGATAAATGAAGATTTTTAAAGTGATAATAAGGATATGGATTTCTTTACTGTTAAACCTATAACAATGGAATATGTTTGATCCGACACATGGTCAATGCTCTGTAGTGATTTTTACCATTCAATTTTATTTCTCATTTGTACTTAATGTGCATGATCTTTACACGTTGCAACTATACACCTTGTTCATTTTGACAAATACATTTGTAATATGCTCCCCTTGTATGTCGGCAGGTTTCAATGTTATAAAGATTTTAAGATATGTATAAAAAGAATTATTAGGTATTTTTGATGATCATTTTCTGTAGTATCGTACGTCTAATATTATGTTTCTCTAAAACCCCTTTCCCTATCTTTTTTCATCCACGCAGCATTTGAATGGATGGGCATGCATTATCCCTAAATCTACTCAGTATACAAAATCCGTTTCAATGGATGTCATTCTTCTTTATTAATATGATGGCGAAAATTAGCAAAATATTTGACATGAAGCTTACTATATATTTATTACCACAGATCTAATATTATACCATAAATATATTTAAATAGAATGAAATTTACGCGTGGCAAGAAACACAAAGAGGCTAGATTCGTATGCCTGATACGTGTTAGTTTTTATAAAAGATTTATAATGAGCTTAAAGACAAAAAAAAATTCCATACATTTAAATAGTAAAGAGTAAAAAAGTACTAAAAACTATACCGAGTTTACAGTACTATAGCGTTAAACTACGTAGTCCAATTTTATAAATATTGTAGAAAAAAATTCTAAGTAACAATATATCAAATTTTGCAGGATATGTTTTCTCGTAAGAATTTTTATTCAGTAAACCCGCGACCTATCTAAAATTACATCTCTAAATACCATATTATGAAAACTTGCGTTCTCAAATTGACATCATATCGCCTACTATGACGTCATAATGTATCACCGATTTAGTCTGGGCAAAACATTCCGTATGCATCCTTATGACCCCTGCGTATCGTTACATTCCTCTATTTTCCACAAGTACATAATGGACTGTCAATACTATTACAATTTAATAAGTCTTTATTTAAAACACAATTGTGTCTTAATCTAGTATAAATTACACTCCAGTAACGATCACCAAATATTTTTAAAAAATGACGGATATAGCATAACAAAATAAAAACTTTTTTTTGGTTAATGTTAACACGTTTTTATTCATTTTGTGGATTTGAATCTACTAATCTTTCCAACTACATGTCCAATTAGACATATCAACTAATGTCTCCAACTGTACATCTAATTAGACATATCAACTTATATCTTCAACTACATTTTCAATTACACATCAACTTTTGCCTCCAACTACATGTCCAATTAGACAAATCTACTAATGTCTCCTACTGCATGTCCAATCAGACATATCTTTTAATGTCTCCTTCTGTATGTCCAATTAGATTCTGTATATCATTCTTCTGATGTATCTTACTGCAAGTCCAATTTAACCTATCTACTAACGTCTCCTACTGCAGGTCGAATTAAACAAGTTGTGCGGTATTAAAGATATCAAAGATATTTATATTATACTGTTTGATTTATATTATGTTCATGTTTTGCAGAAATATACTTCACTTAGTAAGTCCATTATTTATTAACTGAATTAAGGACGAATTTTTCCGATTTTTCCCCATCATGACAAGGAGACCAAGACAGGTGTGACCAGTCGGTAGGGGATGCTCACTTCTATGTTTTAATGTTTTGAAATACATATGCAATTAATCAAACAGGGGATGCTAACGTCTATGTTTTAATTTTTTGAAATAATTTAATTTCACTTGTATCAAGCAATTTCAATGGCTGAATCATTCAGAGGCACATAATAATTTTTTGATAACATAACTTGCCTACGTCACAATGAGTTACGTCAAAAACATATTACTCCGCTTGACGTTACTTTTAAATTATGCTATATTTGAAGCCTTTTTTTTCGGAGGAAAAATTGTCTTGTTGTCTACACTGAAATTAAATTATAAGTAATGAAGCTAATTTCAACTTATGTTATACGATATAACATAACTTGGGGCAGTTTACGCTTTTTTATGCACCGCTTTGCGGTTTATAAAGCGTAAACTGCCCCAAGTTATGTTATATCGTATAACATAAGTTGAAATTAGCTTCATTCCTTAAATAAATATGCTATTAATCAAACAGGTATAAGTGATATAAATCGAGTAAATGATCAAAATGAAAAAAATATTCTAAGAATGTATACATTTTTCTCCAATAATCAAAATTAAAAAAAATCTGGTCGATGAAATAAATTTACAAGGAAGTGAAAAGATCCTTTATAGATACAAAAATAAAATCAACAAACAATTGTCATTTTTATTTCAACAAATCAGTACCACATAGCTCCATACGGAAGTGCACTCATTCTAATAAGAGTTGCTTATTAGAACTCCAATAATGCGGTGAAATGGATCCTGTTGTAACGAATATTGATACGACTGTAGAGATCCCGAATAATCTCTAGTAATTTGTTGACAGATACCGAGTATTTGCCAAGATATATCTCTAAGGTGATAAGGTACATGAATCCCGTCATCATAGAGCATCAGAGTCTGTAGATCCTGTAGAGATTGTTGTGACCTGACTGTGTCACCCAGTCTGTGGTGATTCAGTATAAACAACATGTGTAACATCACTAGTGGTGGAATATTTAAAAAAATCATGCTATTTTCCTTACAAAATTTGTTTTCTAGCACTAGCTCATCAATGTTTCCTCCCTCAAAATTTAATACAATGTCAAACACAAGCGCTTTCCTGATCCTTTTATCCAAAGACATCCCTGTGGTAAAGTGTTCGTACAGATCTTTATTACCGTCACTATCATACACATTGAAAGGGACTGAGATTCTTTCCTGTGCAATCTGTAAACAATCAATTGAACGTTCATTCTTACGTAGGCTGTAGAAGTACATAGCAAGATACAGAATGTCTGACACCCATCCGATTTTACATGACAGTCTTAACATTGAAACTTCTTTACTTGTATTGTAATAAACAGTCCGATTTTTATTTGAATATTTACTATTCTCTTTCATTAGGGCAGTGTTTCTTAATAAACTCGATGTCATGCATTGTAATATAGCCATCTGATGCGATGAAAGGTTTTCCCTTATTAATCTCTCTATCTGAACATGTAAACTGCAAATTCCTTAAAACTCCTAGGTATTATTGACACATTTAACTCTAGAAACAAGCTGATATCTAATTCGGTGCTGGTTCTGATACTTCTCTCGTTTGTACAGACTTTTAGTGTTCTGTTTAATATAGCCTTATTGAGGAAAGGTCTCAGGGTTTTACTCAATAGTAAACATGATATACCTTTACCGTACAAATCAAGCAGATTGACGGAACATCGATGCTTGTACAGAACCAGTGACTTTCAGTCTAAACATGTTGTTTTTAGGAATAAAAAAGTTTGGACATTCTCCAATACGTACCCAGTAAATCAATAATTGAAAACATTTCCAGAAATATGACAATAAGTTCTCTGGTTTCCAGGTAGAAGAACTATTTTTCTGAATTATCCACAATACAATGGTTTTCATGAAGTATGAACACAGAATCGGATTACCGTTTTCAAAATTAATGATCTCCTTTAAGAAAATTTTTAAAAGACCATAACACAAAAACTGACAATGATTCAATGAACACACAAGTATCTCTTCTGCTGTCGTGAAAGAAATTCTCCATTCCTCTTCACTGACAGATGTACTACCGATTGGAACAACGTGGAATCCTGCGTTTAATATTTCTGAAAGACTAATCTCTGATGGCCAACCTCGTTGTCGACATCTCTGCTGGTGAAGGCCAGTGGTGAGACTGAAGACAAAACACATATTCAAATTCACAACCCCGTCCCTTGATATTAGAATAACAGGGTCCGATCATAAAATATGACATTTTATTGCCCGCAATTATATCATGGTGCTCCGTTATAATTATTTTTTTTACCTTTTGAAATCCTCATTTTTGTCATTGTCAAGAATAATAATGGATATTTTCCGTACAGGACCTCAATAACAAGGCTTAGTTTATGAGAGTAATTGATATTACAAGGCTTGGTTAATCAGAGTAATTGATATTACAAGGCTTGGTTTTTTAGAGTAATTGATATTAGAAGGCTTGGTTTTTTAGAGTAATTAATATTACAAGGCTTGGTTTTTAGAGTAATTAATATTTCTGTTTGCTTGTCTGCATTTACGTCATGGTCAATCATATTCATGAATATTCCCGCTGTTTTATTAATTTCTTTGGCAATGGTTTGCTGCGTTTTGGCAATACCGTATGCAGAATATGCTTCAATTAGGAAAGAAAAATCTAGACATACATAGGATATGTGTATATTGCTGCATAAATATACTAAAGATAGTGATAGAAAAGTTGACAATAATGACTAATAAATAAAATTTGATTAAAATCTAAATATTCTTGTCTACCTCTTCAGTTTATCTTCTTCCCATCTTTATATTTAATGTCTTCCACTGTCCACAAGATTATGTCGCCTTTCTTGTTTTATGCATCACTGCGAACGTAAGAAATGACATTTTTGTCAAGTTATTTATAATTGATCGCCTTTTTTCAGACATGGAAATAGTATCACTTATGGTGTTATGTTTATTTCATAATTCTCCCAAGTAAGCAAGAGTGATATCCAAAGATATCAAATTCATAAGGATTCTTAATCAATCACAATTTAGGTATTATATGTACTGTTTATTCTTTTCGAATCCGGGAATAAATGAATTGTACTTTTTGGTTTACGTATTCCAACTCGAAACTTTCTTTAGTGAATTGGAGGGGGGTGTTGATATCAATAAAGCGAACTTTGATTGGCCATTAGAAATGAAATAAGATTTCATCTTGAAAAACCTGTTTTGTGGGTAAACCTTTGCTCATAAACATTTCAATATTTAGTATATTTAGGTTTGTGGTCTTGAATGTGAAAAACGCACAGGAAACAAAATATAAGGCAAGCATTGCTGATATATAAAAAAAATACATGGTTACTGTCTTGGAGTATTAAAGAAATTTGGGTGACATTAAGAAAACGTGACAGAGGTCGAGGCTTTCTGAACTATTTATCACGTTTTCGAGAGGAGCCCATATATCGCTTATATTTCAAGACAATAACAATTTATTTTGTTTATCCTACAAAACATATTTACATCAGACCTCCAAAATGAACTATATCAACCCGATAAAAACACACCTCTGCAGTTGAAACTAGACAACATTGCATACATTTTGCGATACACGTGACGTCATAATGCTTTTTGGAGAATTGGACATTCATCAACATGTACCCAGTAAACAAATAATTGAAAACATTACCAGAATTATTACAATAAGTTCTCTGGTTTCCAGGTAGACCACATATTTTTGTGATTTATCCAAATACAATTTTCATGAAATATGAACATAGAACCGGAATAACGTTTTCCAAATTAATGATAACCTTTAAGAAAACTTTTAAAAGAACCGGATTACCATTTTCAGAATTAATGATTTCATTTAAGAAAACTTTAAAAGACAATAGCACAAAAACTGACAATGATTCAATGAATTCATAAGTATCTGTTCTGCTGTCGAGAAAGAAATGCTCCATTCCTCTTCACTGACAGATGTATTGCCGATAGGAACTACATTGAATCTTGCATTTAATATTTCTGAGAGAACAATCTCTGATGGCCAACCTCGTTGTCGACATCTCTGTATCCATGGTAAAGCTGGTGAAGGCCAGTGGTGAGACTGAAGGCAATGCACAGATTCAAATTCAAAACCTCGTCGCTTGATATTGGAATAACAGTGTCCGTGTTGAATGGAAGAAGCAAAATAGGGATCACATTTCGTTTTAAGTTGACAATGTCTATCACGGAATAATATACTAGAAATATACTTTTTGTAATTCTTAATTACAACAGATGACTTGATCATTACGTCTTTTCTAGAGACACACATTAGATTCAGTCTGTTAAATCCTGGTGGTACATCATCACACTCAATCCATACGGTAGAGACTGATCTGAAAGTGTTCACATATCACCTTGTTGTCTGGACGCCACTCCATGTAATCAGTATCTGAAGTTTTCAGTCTAAAACCGTGGCGTTTACTTCCACTGAGTTTACTGATGAGAGGCCCCAACATGATGTCCACAGACATTGTCAGCATCTTCTCAGTGTCCATAACTTCTCTCCTCATCCTTAATTCCGTAGGACTTTCTATTTAATGATACAGTCCTAC
>NW_026921746.1:0-10026 GCF_032062105.1 Saccostrea cuccullata | reverse complement strand
TTTTATAGACAATTGAGAGTGGATTTAATGATAAAAAAAATATATAATGGGCATCAAAAATAGATACCGTACTTGCAAACAAAAATTAAACAAATAATGTACCGTTTGCCAAATTTCAACAAATAATCACTGATGGTGTATGATTGACTATACGACACATAGCAAAGAATGGAGGTGTACAAGGCGAGGACAATCCCCCGCTCTGAAAAAAGATGTTTCTCAATTCAAAAAGTAGTATTTTTCAAAATTTTATGATTTATATCATCTTTTACATATCAAATTCTATATTTCATTGTTTTGATAATTTATGAATAATTTAATTTTACTCATGTTTTTAAGACATTTGAAAAAAAGAAAAAGCTTCATGTATGATTCGAACTCTCTCCATACCACAGGTTTGGTCCAAGATCAACCGCTTTTACCACTACGCTACGAAGTATATGCACTATTGACGTCTTTCAGTATGATTTAATGTACGGGTTTGTTGAAGCGTAGATTTTATCAGAAAAGTTCGATTTTCACATAGAATGGGTTCAGATTCCATTTTTTGGACAAATGAAAAAGAGTTTACATTTAGCGTTTCTATCATTTAAGCGTTAACGAAAAATGGAGATTTTACCCATTCATGTTCAAAATTCATTTTCATGGCTCTAGCAAACCCATTTTCCACTAAATATGCTTAACTGTCAACTTTGAAATAAAGATCATTAAATAGTAAGTCGTTCAGTAAAATAAAATGATAAAATGTTATGAAGATGACATTACTGAGAACATTATTAAGAAAAATAAATCTTTTCTGTGAATTCTGAAAATTGAGAAACATTTTGTCTCAGTGCGGGGGATTGTCCACGCCTTATACGCCCTCTTTTTTTTGACAATATTGAACGTGAATATATACATGTATGTGACTTCATCCTTGTACATAATTTTACCTAGTTTAAAGCGGTTCCGTGGCGTAGTGGTATGTCTCTAGCTTCACGTGTGAGAGGTCCCGGGGTTTGAATCGTAGACAATGTTTATAACTTTTTAATCATGCAACCAATACTTACCAAATTTTGCAAAGACATAAAATAGACAATGTTCTTTAAAATTGTGAATTTTTAAATACATATCTTTCACATTAATAATATTAGGACGATTTATATGAAGGCCGATAAGGCCTATCGGCGCACGGACAAAATTCGGAATAATTTACGCATATAACTAGTACATTTGCTTTAATTTCTTAAGTACTATATAATACATTAAACTCAAATTTAAATCACCGAAACCAGAATAAAAATCTTAATATTATGTCAAAATTTCATATAAATATCATTAAAAACAGACGATTGGTGTCATGATTTTCATAGTATCGTTGAAATTGAGTTTGATGAAAATGACGTCCTCAAACGCGTAGTCGGCGCACGGAGATGTAATAAATTGTGTTGGATATGATAAATATATACATCGGAGACGGGAAAAAAGAGTACAGAAGTGACATTTCACACCAGATTTTAATAAAGAAGTTATTTTTAAATTGCACGATATTCAATGAGAGTTTTTCTTCTGTACCGAAAATAGTTAATTATGACATGTAAGAAGTAGAGTACTGTTTGATAAACGCAGACAATTTGGAAAAATCTGGACCGCGAACGACGTCAAACAATTTGTATTCTCTGCTGCCTTCAATGTAAGGCGATCTTTCGACTAAATTTCGACTGAAATTTGAATCTGCTTTAAAAAAAGAAAACAAGTAAAAAACAAACGGACAGTAGTGAATTTAAATATGTCTGTTAATCAAGAGTGGTCTATCACTTAAAAAAAATTATTGAATGTTAATATCCGCTAGTGAAGCAGATAAAGAGATCATGATGTTATAAGAGACGTAATTTACGCTTGCTTTCGTGCGCCGGTGTACACTTATATTCTTTCTTTATTTTTTCATAATTTTCTTATAAGATGTGATATCATTATGAAACTTGAAGTGCATGACCATAAAATGTTACTCTTTGCTATGACAAGGAAAAAAATTTAATGAAGCAAAGAGAAACAAAACTATTTTACCTGTCTACGACTTTTTGGGACATGTCCGCGCTTTCACTTTCTGTGATATTTGACAAAGAATTCTGTCTCTTTATTTAGACACCAATTAATACCTGTAACAACACTTATATACATATCGCTATAATATCGATTAATTTCATACGTAGGTTTTACTATTCAGATCTTTTTTTCCGAGAGAGGGTCACCTTCATATATTAACACTAATAAGTGATCGCAAATCTTTCGATCGATCAAATGGACTGGTAAATTGGGCCGGGTGTATAGAAATTTTCAAAGAGTGGGACTACACAAATTAAATGGAGGACTATACTCTGCAAAGGAAAATGGGGAAAAAAACAGGCTTTGCCTCCCCAATCTCATTCAATTTTTTTTTATTGGGGGTGGGGGGTGGAGGTAAACAAATGAAATTATAATTTCATGTCTACTTTTTAGTCCCAGCAATAAAACATAAAAACGGTCCAAATAACTATTTAAATTATGCAAAAAATTTTACACTTATGAATCAATGTTAATATTTCTAAAATACAAGCTGTATAGGCCAATATCTTGATTTTTTATGGCACCCAATATTCACAAAAATTATAAACAAGATGTGTTTGTAAAACGCTATGCGCCTGGCGGCAACAAAGTTCTAAAAAGCAATTTTTTTTGCAAAAAAAAAATTTAAAAGGTTAATGAGAATCAGGAATCAACAACATTAGATTTTTTTCATCAACAGTAAGAGTCCTAACCCGAAAGCCCTGAAGAGTAAAGGAGTCTTGGGGATAAACAAAAGTTAATGTTCATTCACATTAACAATATTAGCCAAAACTTTCGCCTTTTGACTTGTTCCATTTGACAAACTTGTGAAATCGCCTTTCAGAAGGAAGAAACAAGTCCAGGAAATCATAGGATCTGCAATAATTCAATGCACCAAAGGTTCATACCCAAAAATGAGTTCAAAAAACAATTGAAAATGAATCAGAAATTGGATAAAAAATGTTACTTACATGTGTTTTAATGAAAAGATTATTTTAGGTTAAATCATTTTAATTAAATTATTGAAAAGCGACTTTTGTTCCTTTCCGAGCACCGAAGACATTATTTATTAAACGACCCTTATAAAAGGTGATCTACCATGTACAATATCAGGTGTCCTCTGGTCCCCCAATGGATGAACAATATACGGTGATCTCTGGCCCCCCTACTGACGTGCAATATAAAGTGGCCTCTAATCCTCTTAAAGAGGTACAAAATAAGGTGACATCTGGTCCCCCTTCTGATATACAATATGAGGTGACCTCTAATCCTCCTACTGATGTATAATATAAGGTGACCCTATTCCCTTTACTGGTCCCCATACTGGTGTACAATATAAGGTGGCCTCTGGTCCTACTGATTCACAATATAAAGGTGACCCCTGGTCCCTTGCCAGTACAATATAAAGTGTTCTCTGATCCCCTTACTGATATACAAAACGGTGACCCTGGTCCCCCCTTTCCCATGTTAAATTAAAGGTGACCTCTGGTCTCCCTACTGATATACAATTAAAAAAATGGCCCCCAGTCCCCCTACTGATGTACAATATAAGATGTCCATGGTCCCCTTCTAATGTACAATGTGAGGTGAACTCTAGTCCACCTACTGATGTACAATATAAGGTACCCTTGGTACCCCTGCTGATGATCAATATAAAGTGACCTCTCATCCCCTTACTGATGTACAATATAAGGTGATCTCAGTCCCCCTTCTGGCGTTAAATAAGGTGACCTCTGGTCCCCCTTTTAATGGAAAATATAAAGTGGTCTCTGGTCCCCCTTTTGATGGAAAATATAAAGTGGGGCTCTGGTCCCCTACCAATGTAAAATATGAGATGACCTCTGGTCCCCTTATAATTTTAATATAAGGTGACCCCTGGTCCCCATGCTGATATTCAATAAGAAAGTGAATCTGGTCATTCTTCTGATGTTAAATATAAGGTGACCTCTGGTCCTCCTACTGATGTACAATATAAGGTGACCCTTGGTACCCCTGCTGATGTACATATGTGACATTTGGTCATCCTTCTTGTTTAGTATAAGGTGACTTCTGGTCCCCCTACTTATGTACAATATAAAGTGAACTCTGGTCCCCCTACTGATGTTCAATATAAGGTGAACTCTGTTCCTCCTACTGATGTACAATATAAGGTGTCCTCTGGTCCCCCTTCTGATGTTAGATATAAGGTGACCTCTGGTCACCCTTACTGATGAACGATATAAGGTAGCCTCTGGTCCCCCTACTGATGCACAATATAAGGTGACCTATACCCTTCTGATGTACAATATAAGGTGATTTCTGGTCTTCCTACTGATGTTAATTATAAGGTGATTTCTGGTCTTCCTACTGATGTTAATTATAAGGTGACCTCTGGTCTCCCTACTTATGTACAATATATGGTGACCTCTGGTCGTTCTACTGATGTACAATAAAAGATGACCTCTGTTCCTACTACTAATGCACAATATAAGGTGACCTCTGGTCCCCTTATTGATGTTCAATATAAGGTGACCACTAGTCTCCGTACTAATGTAAAATATCGGGTGACCTCTGGTCCCCGTACTGATGTACAATATAAGGTGACCCCTGGTACAACTGCTGATGATAAATATAAGGTGACCTCTGATCCCCTTACTGTTCAGTACAAAATTAGGTGACCACTAGTACCCGTACAATATAAGGTGACCTCTGGTCATCCTTCTGATGTTAAATATAAGGTGACCTCTGGTCCCTCTACTGATGTACAGTACAATATTAGGTGACCACTAGCCCCAAACAATATAAGATGACCTCTGGTCATCCTTCTGATTTTAAATATAAGGTGACCTCTGGTCCCCCCTACTTATGTACAATATAAAGTGACTGGTCAGCCTACTGATGTTCAATATAAGGTGAACTCTGTTCTGATGTACAATCTCAAGGTGACCTCTGGTCCCCCTACTGATGTTAAATATAAGGTTGACTTCTGGTCCCTCCACTGATGTACAGTAAAAAGTGACTTCTGGTCAGCCTACTGATGTTCAATATAAGGTGAACTCTGGTCAGCCTACTGATGTACAATATAAGGTGACCTCTGGTCCCCCTACTGATATACAATATAAGGTGACCTCTGGTCCCTCTACTGATGTACAGTACAATATTAGTTGACCACTAGTCCCCGTACTAATGTAAAATACCGGGTGACCTCAGGTCCTTCTGCTGATGTACAATATAAGATGACTTCTGCTCCTACTAGTAATGTAAAATATAAGCTGTCCTCTGGTCCCGCTACAGATGTACAGTTCAATATCAGGTGACCACTAGTCCCCGTACAATATAAGGTGATCTCTGGTCCTTCTGCTGATGTACAATATACGCTGACCTCTGGTCCTACTACTGATGTACAATATAAGGTGATCTCTGATCTCTCTACTGATGTACAATACGATATTAGGTGACCACTTGTCTCCCTAATGATGTTGAATATAAGGTGGCCTCTGGTCCCCCATTGATGTACAAGTATGGTGATCTTTGGTCCCTCTATTGATGTACAATATGAGGTTACCTCTGGTCACCCTTTATTACTTTCACGTTTCTGCTAATATATATTATTAGAATATTGATCTTTATATAGTTATCAATATGATTATTTTGGAGTCATTTTGTCTATCATATAAAATTCATTTTATATATAAGGTGACCTGAGGTCTCCGTATTGATATCGATAAATTTACTTTTGTGCCTTTAATGCCTGGAAGTTCCTAGAATGTTTTATTACTACGCAAAATGACGAACTATTTGCGGGGGACCCCAGGTCCAGTTGAGCGTACGTTTTATCCTTCTGCGTGACGTCGCGCGCAAAATATCAAGTTTCTGCAAATTCCCAAACCCCCCCAACCTCACCCCTTAATAAAAGTAGTATGTTAATGGAATTCATCTGCTGCTTTCTCGTGTTTTGTTCTGTTTTCTTTTCCAGATAATATCAAGCCTTAATCCATACCCGCAGCAAGGACTTGCCCAAATTCGTCACGGCTGAAATCGGATCCTACCTGGAGGAACATATTGCCCAAGTGGATATTTGGCTCACCAGTAGTGACTAACCTAAAATCTTAATATATGACTTGGTACACAATTGATTGAATTTTGCAATTATTGTCCAAGCAGGCGAGCATCCCGTTCCCAGGGCTTACCACTAATGCTTGTTTATTTGTGGGGACTCACCAAGGCAAGAATTGATGCTAGGCTCCCTTATTTGTTCAAGAATTGATGCTGGGCTCCCCTTTTTTGTTTAATGCAGCCGTGGCCTATATTGCCAAATAAATAAAATTTTATGTTTCATAAAATGTTTTATATACAATCTTTTTTACATTGTTTTTGACATATTTAAATTAAAATTGCAGTTGTTATTGATTTTTATGTATTAAGAACGGAGTCGACTGGATCGGGATCGAACTCATATTGGATCGGGTTCGGCTTGATCGGGATCGAGTGCTCAATTAATTTAATTTTGCAGAAAGACGAGGGGAATAAATAATTAAATAAAAGTATTTTGTTATCTTTAGTATAAAGGCCCAAGGTTAGGGCATCTTTTGATAAATAAAATTTGTTTTTTTATGTATAGAAAAAGTGTTGGAAAAATTGCACTGCACGGTTACAATCTTTTTATTGTGCTTCATTTCAAGCTGATTTTCAATTATTTGACGATGTTTTGCTACCTTGGATCTTGCTTTATGTCCCATCGTTTTACACTATCAATCACAGTGACATACTGTTAAAATAATATGCTCATATTTTTATCTATCCCGTTTAAAAACTCTTCATTCGTTGTGGAGAGATTGACATACAGTCGTAGCATTTTGCTTCTTTCTTATGCTATATACAGTTTGATATGTTCATGTATTTCTTGCATCACAGATAAACTTTAGCATTTATTGAAGATGTTTTATGTTTCAGTGAAAAAAAGATTTATTTTCATAAAACATGTTATGATTTAATCTTTTATTTATTGAATGATTGGGTTCAAAGTAATATGAAATTCAATAATAAGAATGGATGCGTGCATCTTCAAATTTCTTTTACTAAATATTCTTGAATTTTTTTTCAGTATTCACCTACAAATGTATATCATAAAGTAAACAAAGAAAATTTGAACGTGCATGTCCATGTTAAGAAATGAAAAAATGAAGGAAAATTCGAATTTTTTTTACATGTATGATATTAATGAATTGAAATTGAAATTTATTTGAGTAATTATTTTAATTATTTTCCTTGAAATCCATTTAAGGTAAAGAAATAAGATTTTAATTATGAGTTTTCAAAAAAAGGAAATAATTAAGTTCAAAGAGGATGACTTATTACACGTCAAGGAGACGTGATACATGTATAAATGATTAGAAAAATTGCATAAACCCACTTATCATACTTTTTCGCGACCTATCATTTCAATACTTTGATATTTCTTTTTCAAAGTGCTTTTAAAATGTAATATTGGGAGAAGTGCCATTCAGGAAATCATACACATTGTCCGTAAAGAAAAACATTAGTAAAGATTGTTTTCAATATGATATACTCTAAAGTCATTTTCTTTACTTTGATGTTTTTGGAATCCACTCGAGAACTTACGTCATTCGTAGAACCATTGTGTTGGGATTTTACTTCCAGTGACCAGTGAGTTATATATTTTTTTTTTACCCATGCATGAAAATTTTGATAAATAGATAAATAAATCAATGAATGCATAAACAAATATAACATAATGACACTGTTTAAATGTAGAAGGATTTTGCGATGTTGTGATGGTTACAGAACTTTAGGAGGGAAATGTTTCCGTAAGCTTTTGACCTGAAACTTAATTATCAAATTATATCAAATGATAAATTTACTTGATTTGTTATTATAATGTAAATTCGTGTATTTCAATTCCTTAACAGATAGAAAGATATCGTAATTAATGCAATGATTTCTTATACGATTTTGATGTTAAAACAAAAGAAGCCTACTTTAAATGAGTTCATTATTAATATAGCATGCGTAGGTTCATTTGGGCTCGAATGTAGCAGGCCATGTCCTGGAGGATACTTTGGAGTTAAATGTCAAGAAGAATGTCCCTGTGAGAGATGTAATGCAACGACAGGGGAATGTTTTAACGAAACCATGCCACGAAGTAGGATAACAATTTCAATACTATTTACGTATATAAGAATACTTTCCCAATAGAGGAAATTAAAAATAAAATATATGTTATGTTTGAAAAACCTGTTCATTTGAACTTTTATTTGGAATTATGCCAAATTTGAAAATCTATGAATACCCCAATTATCCCTAAATGCGTTCAGTGGAGGACTTTCAGGCATACAGAGACCATACTTTCAGTTGATTAAGTCATGATATAATGCGAAATATCAAAGTATGGGGAGGAGATTCTATTTTTCTTTTGCTATAGTCAATTTTTTCTTTCAACCTTGTCTAAACTATTAGACCACAGAATCTAGGTACAGTGTACGTGTTCCCTAATACATGGAGATAACGATCAGTATTCAAGCTCTAAATATTAAGCTATGGACTAATATAAGACATCTCATTCAATAAGTATGAAATAACAATAAATCAAAACAATCAAAACAACCATACTGCCAAACATAGACCTTACTGTATATTTAATCTTACCAATTATGCATTTTTCTTCTAGTTTGCTTGGGAATTTTTGGGAAAAAGGGATTGTTCTATACTTGTCCACCCGGGTATTATGGTAGAGGGTGTGAAGAAAAATGCTTCTGTAAAGATTGTGATAGTATGAATGGTTCGTGTAAGGACCAATCAGAAACAGGTATTTGGTCTTTAATTTGTCTTCTACTTTCTTAGGTCGCTCGCGTGGCGCCGTGGTAGAAAGTCAGGTCTAGAGTCACAAAGTAAGTAGTTAATCCTTACGTCGCGGGATCGAATCCCAGTGTGGGGCATGGAGACCGGTCCTTCGGATTATCCCGTATAAACCGAGGTCACGTGTCGCAGTAGGTGCTGGCATGAAAAAGATCCCTTCCTGCTCAATAGCCCTGAGTGCCGGGTAAAGGAAAAAAATTGCAGCTCTCCACCAGCAAGTGGTGGCGTCTTCATATGAGTAAAAAATTCTCGAGAGGGACGTTAAACAATATAGAATCAATCAATCTTCTTTCTCTACTCATTATTCTTTTAAACTTGTGATCTTTCTACAAATATAGTTCTTTTTTAAAACGTTTAATCAAATTAACATACTGTGAAATCAGTATCTAAAATAGTTTCAGTTCTTAATAGAAATTTAAAGTGTTTAACAAGTTAACCCCAATCTAAAAAAAATAATTATTTAATTTTATTCATAACTTGTTTAATTCAAAGGATTTTATGGTTTACCAGCATTGCTTAATTATATTTAAATATTTTATAACTTGTAAATTTATTTCATTCTGTAAATTCATAAGGGCTATATGTACCACATGAACATGTACTTACATAGTAGATGATAATATGGCGGCAGCTATTTGCGATAGTATAATGACCTTTACACCATCGTAAAGTTTAAAGAGAAATGTTTGAAAGAGGATGAAAATGACACTGTCCTTCTCTATGATTTATGCATTGCATTCAGTTTGTTTCGGTGGGTTATTTGTTTAATTCCTTATCCACAAGAATATTATGGTAGAAAATATGTGAGGAATGTGACTGCAAAACCAATTCTTGCATTGAAAAGATGAAAAAATGTATTCCAAATATTTAAGCAATTTCCATTGCCAATAACTAAAACGGAAAATAATTTGGAATATTGTACAAATGTTTAACCTGCAAGTAATAGAAATAATAAAACTACTCGTTATTTTTTATTTGCTAGCATATTTTTTGCCTTTCAATATAAATATATTAAGTAACTAAAAAAACCAACAAATGATGGGAATAGATTATTGCAGTGCCGTTATCTCGCTGTATTTCAGAGGGCCTCAAGATTATTGCTATAAA
>NW_026921745.1:0-10034 GCF_032062105.1 Saccostrea cuccullata | reverse complement strand
CGGAAAAGAAACCTAAGAATAACAGTAAGGTCTTCCGCTGAAGACAGAAGACCTTAACTAGAGCAAAGCTCGTTGCAAAGCAACGAGTAGGTCTTCCGTCCTGTTTGACCGGAAGTTACTTTCATTTATTACAAAATTGTGTAATAACACCCAAAAATGGTTTAAATCCTTCAAATCTATGTTTATTAATGCAAAAATAAGCCTTTCTACTTCCGGTTTGCCCGGAAGTAACGACGACGGACGGAAAATTTATTTTTATGCTCCCAGGGACAGATGTTACCCAAAAACTTGTCAAGAATGGCAAAAATACGTGTTTTCCGACTACTTCCGGTTTGGCCGGAAGTGACGTCACCGGACGGATTTCGACAACCCCAAAAGATTAAGCTTGACATTTTGAACAACTTTGCTTCTTTGTTGTATTACAAATTCTCAATACTTTTTGAGATATAAAGGAAAAGCTTTTGGCCCCTCTAGGCCCCTAGTTTTAGGGGCAAGCCCTTTTTTCGAGATATCATTTGGAAGATATTGAAATTCTACACTTCTTTTGTTCTATGTGTTGTAACAAAATATTTCTAGGTAAAAAGATATCGAAGAAAATTGTCAGAAATTTTGAAATTCGTGATAGGTCTATTTTCGGGCCATAGCGAGTGTCGGCGCTTCGTACTTCTGGTAATTGAGATATACCAAATACACATCTCCAAAGGTTGCTCTATCAGCACTGAAAATTACATGCTTCTATCTTAAGTGCTTTTTGAGAAAACTGCCGGACAAAGTGACCCTCTAAAACTAAATCGCAGAAAACTCCGAACCGGAAGTGACGTCATCAAATTAAAAAAAAACGCCTTAAGTTCATATAATTTGTCAACAATAATGAAAGTTTCATGAAAATCCATCAACGCGTTTACGAGAAATCGCATGCACAAAATCGGCCAGAATAATAATAAATAAGAAAAGTTGAAAAGAAACAACAGAAAAATAAGAAGGTCTTCCGTTGAAACGGAAGACCTTAACTAGAGCAAAGCTCGTTGCAAAGCAACGAGTAGGTCTTCCGTCCTGTTTGACCGGAAGTAGCTTTCCTTTTTAACAAAAATGAGAAATAACGCTTAAAAATGGTTTGAATCCTCTAAAGCTATGTTAATTAATGCAAAAATAATCCATTTTTTTGCTCCGGAAGTGACGACGACGGACGGAAAACTAATTTTTAAGCTCCCAGAGACATATGTTACCCAAAGACTTGTCAAGAACGGCAAAAATACGCGTTTTTTTACTACTTCCAGTTTGTCCGGAAGTGACGACGCCGGACGTATTTTAACGTCTCCAATGGATTAAGCTTGACATTTTGAACAACTTTGCTTCTTTGAAGTATTACAAATTCTCAATACTTTTTGAGATATAAAGAAAAAACTTTCGGTCCCTCTAGGCCCCTAATTTTAGGAACCAGCCCTTTTTTCAAGATATCATTTGAAAGATCTTGGAATTCTACACTTTTTTGTTCTATATGTTTTAACAAAATATTTCAAGGTAAAAAGATATCGTAGAAAAGGTGTTTAAAAGTTTGAAATTCGCGATACGACTATATTCGGGCCATAGCAAGCGTCGGAGCTTCGTACTTCCAGAGGCTGTGATGTACGAAATTCACTTCTCCAAAGGTTGCTCTAGCATCACTGAAAATTTCATGCTTCTGTGTTAAGTGCTTTTTTGAGAAAACCGCCGGACAAAGTGAAAATCACTAAAACGCGAAAATCTCAAAACAAAAAATTATATGTCTAGTTTTTTTCATGCTCTATCAGTCCTGAAAGTTTCATGAAAATCGAGCGAGCCGTTTTCGAGAACTCGCGTGCACAAAATCGGTAAGAAAAAAAACTATAATAATAATAATAATAATAGTGGAAAAGAAACCTAAGAATAACAGTAAGGTCTTCCACTGAAGACGGAAGACCTTAATAAAAATAGTGGAAAAGAAACCTAAGAATAACAGTAAGGTCTTCCGCTAAAGACGGAAGACCTTAATAATAATAGGAAACATAAGAAAAACAGTAAGGTCTTCTGAAGGAAGTCGAAAGACCTTAACTAGATAAGATCTCGTTGCGAGCAACGAGTGGGTCTTCCGTCCGACTATTGATGAGATGAGGTAAGATTTTGATTGAGATTTTCATTCAAAAATAATGATTTTCCATAGTCTGTAAAAAGACATTGAACATTAAAGACATAAAAAATCGAATGTTGGTCCCTCACAGCCCCTAGTATCGGGGATTAGCCCTTTTCTCTTCATATCATCTTAAAGCTCTCAGGATTTTGATCACTTTTTGTTCAACAACTATTCAGAGATTCTTTTTTGTTTTCGAGTTATTTGCAAAAGAAACATTTAGGGGCCAACCCCTCAACTCCTTAATGGGGACGTTTAGCGAAAAATGAAAGGTTGCATATTGTTTAGAACATGATTTTGAACATCTTTTGTTCAATATAACTTATCAAAATATGTCCCACTTTTGAGATATAAAGCGTCAAAGATTATGTATTTTGGCCCCTTTTGGCCCTTAATTATGTACCATACGATATGAAAATCATAATATATAGTTGTAAATGGTTAAGATAAACATCTTTTCTTCAGTATTGTTTTACAAAATATTAACTAAAGAGTTATCGATTTATAACTTTTGGACCCTCTTGGTCCCTAATTTGAGTGCCCAGCCCTTTTTTCTTTTTTTCATCTTAAGGCTCTTAGGATTTTGAACACTTTTTGTTCAACAACTACATGTATAACAAAATTTTGTTCATTAAAGAGATATCAATAAAGGACTTTTGGCCCTTCTGAGACCCTAATTTGAGGAATCAGCCCCTTTTTCTTGGTATAATATAAAAGCTCTTAACATTCTGCACAACTTCTCTTCAATATGTTTTAACAAATTATGAACAGGTAAGACGATATGAAACAAAAGGTGTCAAATTTTGTGAGATGTTTCTGAGCCATTTTTTGGCCCTACCGAGCTCCGGTGCTTTTTGCGCTAGAAAAATTTGGACATGCATATACAACTCAGCAAACCTTCCTTTACTTTCACTGATAATCTTGACTCAATATCTTAAGTCGTTTAGGAGGAGTTATCTGGACAAGCTGACCCTCTTAAAATCAGAAAATCGTCCATATCTCACGACCGGAAGAGACGTCTTACTTAAAAAAAATTCCAATAAGGTTCAGATCAATATCTATCAGATCTGAAAGTTTCGTGAAAATCGACCGAGCCGTTTCCGAGCACTCGCGTGCACAAAAATCGGTAAGAAAAAAATAATAATAGGGAAAAAGAAACCGAACGTAAACAATAAGGTCTTCCGTTGGAAACGGAAGACCTTAACTAGATAAGATCTCGTTGCGAGCAACGAGTTGGTCTTCCGTCCGATTCTTGATGAGATGAGATAAGATTTTCATTGAGATTTTCATTCTAAAATAATAATAAAGATCGTGAAGAAGAACGATTTTGCCTCCATAATTTGTAAAAAGACATTGAACATTAAAGACTTTAAAATTAAACTTTTGGCCCCTCACGGCCCCTAATATTAGGGATCAGCCCTTTTTTATTCATATCATCTTAAAGCTCTCAGGATTTTGATCACTTTTTCTAGAACAACTCTTCAGAGATTGTTTTTCGTTTTCGAGTTATTTGCAAAAGAAAGATTTAGGGGCCAACCCTTCAACTCCTTAATGTGGACGTTTGGCGAAAAATGAAAGGTTGCATATTGTTCAGAACATTATTTTGAACATCTTTTGTTCAATATTACTTGTTAAAATATTTCCCACTTTTGAGATATAAAGCGTCAAAGATTTCACATTTTGGCCCCTTTTTCTATACCATACGACATTAAATTTATAATATATAGTTGTAGAATGTTGATATAAACATTTTTGCTTTAGTGATGTATAAGAAAATATTTGCTGCTAAAGAGTTAGCGATTGAAGGCTTTTGGCCCCTCTCAGCCCCTAATTTGAGTGCCCAGCCCTTTTTCTGGATCTTACCCTAAACCTCTCGGTATTTTGAACATTTTTTGTTCAACAACTATTCAGAGATTCTCTTTCGTTTTCGAGTTATTTATAAAAGAAAAATTTAGGGGCCAACCCTTCAACTCCTTAATGGGAATGTTTAGCAAAAAATAAAAGGTTGCATATTGTTCAGAACATTATTTTGAATATCTTCTGTTCAATATTACATATCAAAATATTTCTCATTTTTGAGATATAAAGAGTCAAAGATTTAGCATTTTGGCCCCTAATTATGATTCATACGACATAAAAATTATGATATATAGTTGTAGATTGTTGATATAAACAATTTTGCTTCAGTAATGTATAACAAAATATTGACAGTTACAGAGTAATCGAATAAAGACTTTTGGCCCCTCTTGGCCCCTGATGTGATGAGTCAGCACTTTTTTCTTGATACATGTATCATATGAAAGATCTTGTTATTCTTTACAAATATTGTTCAGTATGTTTTAACAAAATATTCATACTTAAAGAGATATGATGCAAAATGTCTCAAAAAATCACTCATGATTCGTGTCCTAGATTTCGACCCCTACCGACCTTCCATACTAGGTACTTCCGGAAGATTTGAAAGTATGGGTGCAAAACTACAACATGTCGTCTATATTCGTTGAAAATTACAGCTCTCTAGCTTTGGTCGTTTTTGAGTTTTTGTGCCGACAATATGGTCACTAAAAATTCGATCAAAGGGCGATAACTTCCGACCGGAAGTGATTTTCCAAAAAATATAAAAATTGGATCAGGTTTAGATCATGATACATCCTCTCTGAAAATTTCAAAGAAATCCGTCCATGCATCTCTGAGAAATCGTCTGCACAAAATTTGGACGAAGAAAAATAAAAATAATAGTGAAAAAGAAACAATAGAATAATAGAAGGGTCTTCCGTTGGAGACGGAAGACCCTAATAATAAAAGTGAAAAAGAAACAATAGAATAATAGAAGGGTCTTCCGCTGGAGACGGAAGACCCTAATAAAAGTGAAAAAGAAACAATAGAATAGAAGGGTCTTCCGCTGAAGACGGAAGACCCTAATAATAGTGGAAAAGAAACCTAAGAATAAGACTGCGGAACATTAACTGGCAAAATTGGAAATATACAGCTTACGTCTTTTCTATCTGTTTCAATCAAAACATTCAGTGATAGACAATGAAATGGGCGGGTACAATTCAACGCGGACGTTTGGAAAACATCGGATTGAAATTGCAGATCGAAATTCATTTTCAATCCACCTGAGCTGTATATTTCCAATTTTGCCAGTTAATGTTCCGCGGTCTTAACAAGAAGGTCTTCCGCTGAAGACGGAAGACCTTAATAATCTTTACCAACAGAATCAGTAGAAGGTCACCTGAGCATTATGCAACAACTTTCAGGTGATTGAATTTGATTCATGTTTTAAGCCAGATGCTATGGCATTCACAATTTTGAAAGAGGCGCCATTGATCATCATAACAATACACTTAGCAGTTGCTTAGTTTGTTTACTTAATACCCATACGCAGGGTAGGGGAACAAAAAATGCATTTCAACTAATCAGTAATATTCAGCAATAATCAGTAGTGCCCCTACCACACATGAATACCAAGGAGCAGATTTCAAACCATTGATTCATTTTCAGTATATAAGTACAGCCCCCCCCCCCCCGCATCTATGGTACCCCTGATCCTGGGGCCTTGAAATTCACAATTCTGGAAGATTAGGGCCCTTGTCCATCATACCTATATAGGTAGTTCTTCTGCTTAATAACCTGGAGCAGAGAAGAAAATGTTCAAACAATTCATGTATTTTCACTATATAATCTATAGAGCCCCGCCCAAACACCAGAACCCCTGACCCTGGGGCTATAAAATTCACAATTTTGGAAGAGGAATTCTTGCTCATCATAACTATGTACTTAGTTATTTAATTCCTAGGAGCAGAGAAGAAAACTTTCAAAGAATTCATGTATTTTCACTATATAATCAATAGAGTCCCACCCTTACACCAGAACCCCTGACCCTGGGGCTATAAAATTCACAATTTTGGTAGAGGCATTCTTGCTCATCATAACTAGGTACTTAGTTAGTTTATTTAATACCCAGGAGCAGAGAAGAAGATTTTAAAAGAATTCATGTATTTTCCCTATATAATCAATAGAGCCCTGCCCTAACACCAGAATCCCTGATCCTGGGGCCATAAAATTCACAATTTTGGTACAGGCACTCTTGCTCATCATAACTATGCACTTAGTTAGTTTATTTAATACCCAGGAGCAGAGAAGAAGATTTTCAAAGAAATAATGCATTTTCACTAACTACTTATTTAGCCCCGCCCTAGCACTAGAACCCCTGACCCTAGGGCCATGAATTTCACTATTTTAGTAGAGGACTCATTGCTGATTACAATCATGCAAACAGTTTGACTGCTTGATGTCCAGGAGTAAAGAAGAAGATTTTTAAAGATTGCATTAATTTTACTGGTTTTGGCCCCACCCCTCAGGCCCCAGGGGGGCAGGGATCATGAAATTCACAAATTTTGTTCCCCTTCACCCATAGATGCTTTGTGCCAAACTTGGTTGAAATTGGTTCAGTGGTTGCAGATAAGAAGCTGAAAATGTTCAAATGTTAACGCACAACGCACGAGACTGACGAAAACGGATAGCAATAGGACACCTGAGTTTACTCAGGTGACCTAATAAAAACGACATTATGATCACCTGGCGCCGTTGCCGTTTAGTTTCATAACGTACGACAACGTCGTTGTTTTTAAATGCCTGCTTCTGCCACCGCATACACTTATTTTGATGAGATTCTCTGGAGCTGAGTAAGGACTTCAACCCGTCTTGTTTATGTGAATTTACGATGTCATGAACAGCGGCTTTCAATGCATGTAAAATTGCAAATGGATTAATACAGTGGGAAAGATCCTGGCTTGATTGTCCCAGCATTTGCTTTTTGGAGTTTTATATCTACAATACATGACCAACGTTATTTTTTTGTGGTGATTGATTTTTCACACCTTGAGTACAAATCGCTATTAACTGTGCATCCCTTTTCTCTCTGAATCTATTTTGGTATTAAACACTGGTAACTTGGATGCATATTATTTCTCCGTAGCCAGTTGAAACATTACCTAGGTCTATACCATTTTTTCAGGGACAAAACTTTATAGAATGTTGAAAATGGAAACCCTTCCCCCTTTTTTAAGTCATTTTTAAGGCCAAATTTGTTTGTACACTCCATGTATACAATTTACGATAAAATTTCATAGAACTCCGAGATTGAGGTAAATCATATTTTATGAAACAAAAGTGTCCCAATACATACCTGAATGAATGGGATTTTTGGATGTCAAATATTCATATCAAAAGTGCTTTCTCGGTTACACTTCTAGGTCGAAAAAACGTCTTGTTCAAGGTTGTGCCGCATGGACATACCATTGCTTACAAAAAATTTACTGATTTATTTTTTAAAAAATTAAATTTATGACCTGTGGTTTATTCTATAGATAGAAAAGATGATGGTAACTAGATATATATTTTATAAGATTCATTAATGTACCTAAAGCGGTTTTAATTTTATGGCGCTAGTCCACGAACTTTTTGATACCCCCTCGTACACTGCCCCGTTCTCTTTAGAGAAATGGACGGCCTTTCGCCAATCCTGTCAACTTCTCTCAAGATCGAGAATATGGATGTAGGCGAAAGCCTATCCAATTGTCTACAGATTTGGGTCATGCTTTATGAGTAGCCTTCTAGAGTAGCTGAGGTGGATTGAAAATGCATTTCAAATTAGAATTTCAATCCAATATTTTCTCAGGCATCCGTGTCGAATTGTATCCGCCCATTTCATTGTCTGTCATTAAATGTTTTGACTGTAACAGTTAATGTTCCGCAGTCTTAGAGGAGAAAGGATTTTCTATATGTTTCTTTTTTGCGATTGTGGTAAGAATTTGAAGGAATTATTCCATGCAAAAACTAATTCACATATTTTAACCACACACCCCTCCCACACGTACTGCATGGTCGTTCCGGGCTCAGAACCATGCATGTGTGAGCACTTTTTGTTTTTGTGATTGTGGTAAGAATTTGGAAGAATAAATCCATGCAAAAACTATAAGCAATAAATATACAGTTTTTACAATGCTTGGCACTGTAGCACTCCGGTCTGTTTTTAGCCGGGCTTATTGCTCAAAGAGCAATTGCCGGCTTATGTGATCCTGTTCAAGGCAGGATGTTGACCCCATAGTCGCCATTTTAAAGTTACGTGCAAAAATATAGTTCTTACTCTCAACCGCTTTTGAGATAATACAAACGCTAAATAAAGCAACAAAAATAAAAGTTTTATCTATATAAAATAAACACTAGTAGTATAAGGATCCTAGCTATGGCGGAAGTGACGTCATAACCAGAAGTGGGCTAACCGGAAGTGGGCGGAATTGGCCTAGTCGGAAGCGGAAGTAGTCTAGCTGGACCCTAAGTGGTCTAGCGGAAGCGGAAGTGGGCCCTAGCGGAAGCGGAAGTGGTTTATCCATAAATGTCCTAGCCGGAAGCAGGCTGGATGGCCTGGTCAATATCTAGGACATTATGTAAATGAGGTCAAAACATGGTGGATTCTGATTGGCTGGGAGGATAAGGGGGGTCAACTCAGTACAATCCTTGGGGGTGTGGGAAATAGGTGGGTCAATTCAGTACACACCCCCTATGTCTTATACGGGGTGTTTACACTGTGTTTACATTGGTACGTTGGTACTACGATTTTTTTGGCAGCGACTCAAAAAAAGAATGTCATTATGACGTCACGCATTCATTCACAGTCTAGACGGCCTAGCCAGCCTAACCAGTTCAAATTGGTTTTTACTGAAAGACAATAACAAAACTGGATTTTTTACTGAAAACAAGAACACACACACAATACTAGAACACACCAATTTTATTCAGAATGAAAAAAAAAATACAGAATTTTCCTCTTGTGGGTGGACTCTCCTTTATTTTTTCTCCTGGTCTGCTTCCCTTCCTAGATCACGAATCTCTTTCACCACTTCTTTTATTTCCTGCGTGATACTGGTCATTTCTTCTAAGATAACACATAGTAAACCATCTGGCCTAATTTCCTCTTGTGGGTGCTGGATGGACTCTCCTTTCTTTTTCTCCCGGCCTACTTCCCTTCCTAGATCTCTAATCTCTTTCTCTAACTGGTCTAGCTCCCTTCCTACAAGACTAATCTTTTTTATCACTTCTTTCTCTAACTGGTCTATCTCCCTTCCTAGATCACTAATCTCTGTCAGCGCTTCTTTTTTTATTTAGGATAAGGCACAGCAAAATTCTTTCATCTAGGTCTAAAAGATCCTGTGTTTCTGGTATGGTCTCCTTTGTATGTTCCTCTGCCATATTTTACTTCTTTCTAGTTCCAAGTACTAACGAAGAATGATCCTTCATGTCCAGCCCTGGTTTATATATATATATATATATATATATATATATATATATATATATATATATATATATATATATATATATAGCATGGATTTATTTTAGGGTCGTGTGCAAAAAATATACGTTTTACCTGCGTTTTGTTTATGCTGACTACACAGGTAAATACTTGGGGCCCGTGTGCAAAAAATTAGGGTCGTGTGCAAAAAATACACCTTTTACCTACATTTTTTTATACCTGTTGCATCATCTATAAAGTGCCGTGTGCAAGAAATACGATAAACTTACCTATGCATTGTAACGTCATCCACTGTATAAATACGGTTTTTTCTTTCACTTTGGGTTCATTTTAGCCTCAGAACCATCAGGTGATAGACATGGATTCTACTAGAGAAAAACAGTTACAGGCTCAACGAATATTGAAACGAAAAAGAACCGAGAGAAAAATAGATTTACCACCTAAACCGATTTCTGAGTATTATCAGAAGAGACTAGCTAAAGAAAAGAGCTCTTCAAAATTTAAAGCCCATGAAAATAAATATATCGTCCATTTCAATGAATTTCCAGAAGAAGAAGAAAACACAGCTTTCCT
>NW_026921744.1:0-10056 GCF_032062105.1 Saccostrea cuccullata | reverse complement strand
GACGTGAAAGTTTTTAAAGACAATTTCATGTTTTGGATGCATAAGGCTGGCTAAAAAAGGAAAGAAAAAATAAAACAAACAAAATCTACAAACAAGAATATGAATAAAGATACTGTCAATATTTGTAATCATGTGGGCTTATTGTTTAATAATCATTTTCAGTAAACCTGTCACTTTAACTGATAGATTAGACTAGCAGAGGGTTCAAAATTGTCTATTCCTGGGGGAATGTATATTTTTCGGGGTGTGCAATTACCGAAGCCCAGGGCTACCAATTTTAGAGGTGGGGCTATTGTAAATCTATACTATGCCCAGCGCGTCAGGCTGTTAAATTAAAACGAAAGTAAACATATATTTATGTGGGAATAAATTGATGAAAAAAAACTTTATTGTAAAGTCATAATTTTTAATTCAATTTAACCTATACGTATTGTGTGTTCTCTCCCAAATTTTTCTCGGTGACAATTATAGTCGGTAAAAATAGGGAGAAGTACCTGACAATAACAAAGCGCAAACAATTATTTGTTTTATTCATTCTAACTTAAATGTTTTTTTACCTTTATGTTATACTTATGCATTTATTTTTTTTTTGGTAATAAATAAGCTAGTGACTGGCAACCTCAGGCTAGTGACTTTGTTACTGCCCCTAGCCCGACCCGGCTAGTAACTAAATTTTGTAATTGCACACCCCTGTATTTTGTGCTAAAAATAAATGCAAACTTGGACTTAAACTTTAAACAATGTTTGTTTTTTTCTTCAAAATGTCAATTTCTCTGAAACCTATGCTCGTGGGTGACATTAAACGTAGAATTAACTTTGGACAGCCTAATAATAAAAGGTCGAATTCAGATCTTTCATGATGTTATTGTAGAGAGTACATATTAGGCAATTTAGCCACATATGATCCTCATATGCATTGCGTTTCATATGAGGATCATATGTGGCTCATTTGAGAATCATATGTATATACAATCATATGAGAATAGAATCATATGTGGCTAATCATATGAGAATCATATGTTTACACATGTATATGTATATCATATGATCGTATTTACATATGATTCTCATATGAAAGGCCCTGCATATACGAATCATATGTATATCTTGACATTTGTCATATGAGAATTATATGAAACTGATCATATGAGAATCATATGAATCCATATTCACTAATTTGCTCTTGTTATACTCAGGTAAAAATCATATGAATATTTGGACAGTGATCATATGAGAATCATATGAAACAGTGTTCACTAATTTGTCCTTTGGTATATGCAAGTAAAATTGCAATTTCAATAATATTTATCAATAGTAATTTAAATTCACATGTACATTAATTCAAAATAATTTTTTAGCAATTACTTATGTAAAGTTCTACTTGTTCAACACACCCCCCCCCCCTTTCCCTTAAAAAAAAAACAGTTCCCAATTTTTTTCTGTAATAATGCATTTTGCAGATAAAATTGATAAAGTTATATTAATTTGCTTTTTATTTCAAATATTTTGGGTTTGGTTTATTACTTGAGTAAAATCAAAATCATTCCGTATTTTTTTCCGGACCGGTTTTGACTTTTATTGGATGAAAGTGTACGTCATGTTTGACGTCACTGCTGCTGCAGAAGTGCTGGGTGTTGGAAAAAGTAAGTTATCTCCTAACAATATTTTATAAAGACCTTCAATTCATATTGTTTAAATATCCTTTCATTACAGTTACAGGTTCGTATGAACTTATTTTTATAATACTCTCATCACTTGTAATTGTTAAAATAATGCATTTCGCAAACCTACATAATGTTAGTGATCTGTAAGTATATTTTGGATAAATTTGTTTTTCATTGGATGTAAACATTACAAATTACATGTTAGGCTAAAGGCATCTTTTTGTTTTGACTTTTTACGTACTGATTTGAAAGTGAAAGTAGAAACCCTGTATAGCAGTTGGCGTTTTGTATGTTGAGATCGTTTATCAAGTCGATTCTTTCATCAACTTAATGACAAATGTTTGTTTTTATGGCTTATAGATGCATTCAACTTGAGTTCAGTGTCACAGTGCAGCTTTTTTTATGAAGTCCACGAAGCCCAAAGCTGATAAGACTGGCGATTGATCCTAAAGCTGATTCTGACAGACGATTGCATCATCTCAATATTAAAGGTAAAAATATTGCAATAAAAAATGTATACATCTGTAATGACTCCTTTATGACAAAATATTTCTTGATAATTTCTTTTTGTTCCTTTATAATTCTACATTGTTTGCACGGCTTCATCAAAAATAAATTCAACTCAATAATATAGAAGTTTTATTCTACATTATGAAACAATTTTAATTGTAAATGCACTTTTAAAATATGGAAAGTATGAATAGAATTTTCTTGCTTTAAAAGCTATGAAACTATACAATTACTTCAGGGGGTAAATTGAATTTTTGAATTTCAGCAAAAAATTAATAATAACAGTGGCAATTAAATTTCAAGGTACAAATACATGTGCATGTGCATGTGACTATGTTTTGAAAGTACATCAGATACTGATAGCTAATCCATTGAATGTTTACATCTATGTATTCATTGACATTTATAATTTTTTTTCCAACACTAGAAAACCTAGTTTCAATTGAATTGTAAGATATTTAGGACAACTGAGAACCTACAAACTTGTACTCTCTCTTTTTGTAGTTTAAGTTTTAGTTATGCTTAAAAATATCTACTGTGTGAATATTTGTTTTACAGGTTCAATATACAGTCAGCCTCTCATAAGAAAAAATCCAAAGATCCAAGGTTTGCTTCAAAGTTAAGGTAACTACACACTGTTTAATAGACTTTGTTATATTCTTCCCAACAAAGTCTGGGATATACTGGAATCACAAAGTCTGTTTTTTCTGCCTATTTGTGTCATAATCTTCTTAATTTTTGGCAATTTGAATTAATATATACTATTTGAACATTCCAAATTCAATTGTCAAAATAAAAAAAAAATGCTTTTTTAATGATTTTAATATGAAGCATATCTTCCAAAAGTGTAATTGTCTTGCAAAATTCAATTCAATTGTCAAAATAAAAAAAAATGCTTTTTATAATTTTATTATGAAGCATATCTTCCAACAGTGTAATTGTCTTGCAAATTACATCATAAGATTCCACAAAATACCTTGTATAACATATATAAATTAGTTTTATCTCATATCATATCTGTGTTGGTGAATTGGGAATACATTTGTTTGCTGATGATAAGTTACTTTAATATAACTTGTAGAATTGATTTTGTAATTTAAGAATCATTTTATTTTTATTTTTGAAATTTTTGTAGAGACCATTCTGTGCCACAAAGAAATTGTTTAGGAAGGGAAGAACTGGTGGATTTGCATTTTTGGTACAGTTCAAAGGGATTTTCAAAATGGTCAGATCAGAGGGAGGACAACTGAAAATATTGAAAGATACAGATGGAAAAAGAACAAGGAAATATATGGAATAATTATGAAATGGGGAGGATGTACACAATTTTGTCTGAATTTGTTCTGTAAAGATTTCCATTCTTATATGTATGCTGGAATATCAAATAACTTGATTTTTCATAAATTTACAATAGAGAATACATGACAAATGTTATTGCTGATATTTCAATTTTGCTGTGGACACTTTCATGTCATATGGTATTTTTATACAAGTTCATGACCTAATAATGTTATTCATTTGTACATGTACACACATTTAACTACTCAATCATTTTGCTGAAATCTTATAATTTGTACTCATTTTAGAATATGTTAAATACATGTATTGACAAATGCTACTGACTTGTTTGTATATTTTCTTGTTTAGAAAGTACACTGTGAAAAATAAGTTATTTCTCTTGATGAAAATAATTTTATCAAAAAAGTTGTGTAAGCATTATAAGATATTTTAAATTATGTAACCAATGAAGATATATCATTGTAATGTAATGAATTTTCATCTAAAGCAGAAATATCTGATTTTTAAATGTGTACAAGAATGTGAAAAATATTGAAAGAGAACACACATAAGTGTTTCATATTATTTACATATGATGCCCTTTTCATATGACTCTCATATGTAAATGGCTTGAAACACACATAAGTGTTTCATATGATTTACATATGATGTCATTTTCATATGATTCTCATATGTAAATGGCTTGAAACACACTTAAATCATTCATATGTGAATCATATGTAGTTATTTTCATATGATTCACATATGTGGATTATATGTAAATCATATTTGCTTCATATGAATCACATATGATGCCCTTTTTCTATGATTCTCATATGAAACCAACCATATGAGAATCATATGATACACATATGAGAATCATATGTGGCTAAGTTGCCTGTGTAGGGAAATAAGCATGAATCTTCTTGTTTGGAGAGAGACATTTAAGTTGACCATAATCATGTGCTCCTCAAGTGAAAGAAGTCAATTTCATAAAAAACCTTTTTGAAAAAAAAATCTCACATTAATGCTATAGTAATTGCTCAATAAAATGATATATGGAGAAGATGAACAGCAATCAAGCTCAAAAGTCTATTGAGATAATACAAATTGAAATAATACAAATTGGGAATAGAGCAAACATGGTACTCTTAAAGTTTGGAGGTGGGATCAGGAGCCATGAATGAGTAGATCATCATGCTTTTCTGTTAAATTTAATTGATAGTTCAATATAGACAACCATATACTTATGTCATCCCTTATAATCATCAAACATTAATACGAAACATTTTTCTTTCAAATTGTAGACAAATTCCTGCATTATTACATTCCAGTTGATTTCACAATTTTTCACAAGTAACTGGGGTGTATACCATGTGTACTTCAGCATAATGGTCACGGCAACTTGGACACTGAATGCAGGGTTAGGATATATGCATGAAGTCAAGAAAAAGAACAAAGTAGAATAAACATACACCAAACTGAAATAGTAACATATCCTAAACATGTACATAATTAAAATTATAAAGACAATCTGTAAAGAATCTCATCATTGAAATGAATGAAAAACTTAGTGGAGTGTTGTGATTGTTTAATAAAAGCAATGAATTGACAGAATATTTTTTTTTTTTATAGAGTAGACTTCAAAATTTATTCTTCCTTTCTCAATGTAATGTCATTTTCCGCTGTAATGCAGGTGGAACTGAGTCAAAGAGTGAACTGAGTCAAAGAGTTTGGTTCACTTTTTGCGTAAAATGGCCCTGTAGGTACAGTGGACCTTCAGATATCCGGATGCTTCAGTATTCGGTCGATTTTTCATTGGAACGGAATTTCATAATGTTATTTTGTCTTGTTTAACTGGTGATTCAGGTATCCAGGTGCTTCACATATCCGGACAAATTGACTGGGAACCAAAGCGTCCGGATAAGACTCACTGTATACCAATTAATTGAATAACACTTTTATGTAGAAAAAAGTATGCAAATACAAATAAGTTAACACACATAATTAAAGAAACCATTGAAAGGATATGTGTGGTAAGGTCCATATTTACCATTAGTTATTACTATTAGGAATTGAAAACACTTGACAAAAATTTATTTGTAGTTGGAAACTTTGAATGGTGCTGGTTCACCAGTTTTAACTTTGATATAAAACAATCGCAGGCTTGACCAAAAAGAAAATAGAATTTATCTAAATCAGAATGTTTGTTAAATTTATAATCATGATAAGTTTTGTTTTCAGTACATAGATTAAAAGCTAGCTTATCTTAAATTTTAAACATAGACATCTAGCATTCTCTCTGTCTTTCTTATGCAAAATGTACGTGGAATAAGCTAAACTTTAAAAACATTGGGAAATTGAAAAAAAAAATGAAGTTGTAGACTTTTTAAATACAGAGTTGGCATTATTGTTTGTTTGTTTATAAACTTATGCAATAAATTTCTTAGGGGGACCAGAAAGTGTCCTTATCACTCCTTGTTCAGTTTGAAATAAAAGCCATTTAAAAAACGATTGGTTTGTGAAATACTGGTGTCCTGTATGGCAGATTAAAGTGAAGTTAAAGTTTCTCAAATGCAAGTTCAAGGTCAAGAGATTAAAAATGTTGTTTATCAGGAAATGACTTACTAGTATCTCTAAAAGAGAGATCCTGTAAAATATGAAAGCTCATGCACTAACCATTCCAGTAATGCAAAGATGGAGTATTTTTTTAAAAAAGTAGATTTAGGTCAAGGTCAAAATTAACAGTAATAACTAGGGAAAGTTTTTTGTCACAAGAAATGCATGCATGAAATTTAAAAACACTAGCACCAACTGTTCAGATAAAGTTTTTCCAAAAGAGGTCAAAATTATAATCCAAAAGGTCTTGTCACAAGGAATGCACCAGAGAAGCATGAACATTTTATTACATTGTACTATCTGTTCAAAATTGTGACCAATTGTGGTTGAATTTTTTTGTAAGTGGGTCAAACTCTAAGGTCAAAAAGGTCAGAGGTAATTCCTTCACACTGAATACTCATGAAAGCCCTTTTGTACCAACTACCTTGCCAATAACTTCTTGACTGGCAGGGCTATGACTTTCATAATTCCCAGGTGTATTCCTTGTAATAAAACCTTTCTTTTGGTACATGTACCACCACATTTGACCTCTTGACCTTGGAGTTCGACCTAATTACAAAAAATACCAAGCTTTAAGTTAACCTTTGTCATAAATTTTGAATGGTTGTTGCTAGGGCTCTCTTGCTTCACATGTGTATTCATTGTGATATGACCTTTCAATTGGTATTGATAAATTTGGCCTTGGACTTAGAGTTTGATCCACTTTGTAAAAAAAAAACCTTTAACCTTGGCTATAACTTTTGAACAATTAGTACTAGGACTTTTATATTTCACAGGTGTATTCCTTCCTCTTGATACCAACAATTTTGACCTTGACCTAGGAGTTTGATTTGCATTTGAGAAATACAAACCTTTGCCATAAGATGCCATGCGATGTTTCACCAATATCTCTTTTTTAAGTGGATCAACCTCTTAAGTTTAGAAGTCAAATATGTTGGTACCCAAACAGAGGTCCTGTCACAAGGAATGCACATATGAAAAAATGAAAGCCATACCTCTAACCAATCAAAACGTATGGATAAATTTGTAGGACAAATGGATTAAAAGACAGACTCAAAATCATATACACTGTGCCCCCTAATCTTTGAGTCATAATTAAATCGTCATAGACATGCTAGTTATGAGGAAGCAAGAACTGTAAGAGTATTGCAGATACAAAACAGGTCAGAGTGTCCTTATCACACCTTCTACCTGAAATAAAAATTACCTGAACAGTAAATTGTCAGAATCAATGTCATGATGTAAACAAGAATGTGAGCCAAGTGTTTTTGATCCGCTATTCTCACAATCCAAGCCCCTACCAAAAACAGGTGTCCAGGTCCTTTTTAGACCCATTGCCCTTTCATGAAGGCTGGCACGTTTAATTCGATTGTGCTACAAATGTAGCAACTTAGGTGTGTCGTCCCCAGATTTAAAAAAGAAAAGAAAGGGAGGTGCATCCCTCAAGACGCCAGAGTTTTAAACAGTCTGCCGTGTAAAGTTTAGTTTTCCAAGATGATAGAAAACCCCTCTGAAAGAAGTGCTAGAACTTCAGTAGATTTCATCGATGTCTTATCTACATTTTGTACATGTTTGCTGCTTATAGAGATCTTGCGGTGCATGAAAGAAGAATTTATGGCCCCGGCCATGGTACAGGAGTTCCAGTATTTGGAGTTTCTTTTAAATTATCAAAATCTGGTAAAAATGCATTATTTCTTTGAAAATTATCACTGCTTCTAGGCATATGAGAGGCATGCAAAGAGAATACACAAAGTCGTAATAAGCAAGGGTGTCTTTTACCAAATTTTCAATAGACCACTTGTTCAAGTGTTCTGATGCAGGGTAGTGCTCTATCAATTGGTATTATAATGAATTATTCCCCCTTTCTATTCACTATGAACACCGACACTCCAAGAATAACAATTGTCAACCGAGGCGTAAATAATATATAGTTAAAAATGTATTGAATATAAAATTATTGAAAATTAATGTACAGTACAAAAAGCACTTTCATGGTTTTAATGGACCTATAAAAAGTATACTCATAAAAATTCATAAAAAGCTTCTTATTTAATGTTCTAAAACCAAGAGAGGTTAATGTTTGAGGGAATGATATGGGGCTACGTTAAGTTAGAAAGTACTATTGTTTTGTATAAATGCAATGTGATAGAACAGTATTGAGGTAGGAGATCTACTAAAAGATTTGTTACTGAGTTTTAGACTAATCAATTTGGTTATCCCTGACCATCTAATTTTTCTTGTATTTGGCAAGACCGCCTTTTATTTTCCCCTTGCAAGGAATCTGAGGGGATACAGTATAACGCACTTGTTTGTGTATAAGGGTGTGTCTGTGTGTGTTTGTCTGTCTTGTGTGAAACTGGGGTGACATAATTTGCATCGGGATCTATGCCGAATACTGCCTTGATTTATACATATCCCCTTTGCGAGGGGATGCTCCATTTTGCAGTGCCCTTGTATCAACTAATTTTGTCTTATTTCATACTTCAATACAGATCCTGTACATTGTTTAGTTTTACTAAGGCCCTGGGGGCTCTTTTTTATTAAAGATTTTTTTTTTAAATTTGGTTTTAGTCCTTTTTTTTTTGGCTATAAGCATCTGTAAAATAATTTATTAAGTTGGACTCGTTAAATATCGAATGTATTTAACGAATATTGTGTTTTATTATACCAGGTAATGCTCTCAGTACAGGCTACTTTGAAGACCCCCAACGTTATAAAATATTCACACTTGCTAACTGTTTCCATAATAAATAAAGTGTAAACTATATCTGTAACAGTTGATATGATAAACTCTTACCTAATAAAAACAGCTGTAGTTGTCCAATAGAGAACATTTACTTTAATAATGAAAAAGTATGTACAAATATACTACCCAATAAAATCATTATTGGATCGCGATTTTTTTTTACGTATTTATGTTTTTAATTATTTTAAGCAAATCATGTTCGTTTGTGATTGCTTACATCGATATGTGTGTGTGCTATATTTGCAGAACAAGTTATATGCGTTCAAGCATGATAAAGTGTTGTATTGTTGACCAGCAATCAGATATTTCACCATGCAAGTTTGACTGTTTTTAAAAAATAAAACGAAACAAAGAATTGTGGTCCTGCATCGCTTTCCGAGTGATATTGCTCAGCACATTGTTTGTATGACGTCTTTTTCAATTCTAGGTAAAAGTCATTTTATAATGAGAAAGGTCTTGTCACAGGTTATGTGCACGTGAAACTACAGAGATATCTCTTTTTATTATGACAGGCACTTAAATTAAGTAAATCAGGCACGTAGCATCGATTTTGAAAGTGGGGGGGCCAGCCACAGAATTTTTTTTTTACTTACCTGAAAAAATTTGACAAGCAAAAAAAAAAAAAAAATAAAAAAATAAAAAAAAAAAATGAAAATTGCCCGAAGTCGAAAATCCGATTTCGTGTGTGTGTGTGGGGGGGGGGGGGGGGGGGGGGGTTAGGAAAACTTTTACTATATTTCCTTCATATTACTTTACTTTAGTAAAAAGTGGGGGAGGCCAACCTGCCTTTCAATGAACATTTTCAATAGTAAAAGTAATGTTGGTAAAAAAAGTTGGGGGGGCCAGGCCCACCCCCCCCCCTGTTGCTACGTCCCTGTAAATGATCACAATTCATAAACACCAGGCCACCTTGATGTCAAAGTTGAACTTTTTTCTTTCGATAATTTCCTATGATGCATGATAAATCTATTTAATTATTACATGTATGATATCGACATATTATTTTTCTCTGTTATTCCAGAGACATATAATATATGTCTCTGATTATTCTAAGCTCTCTGATTGGCTCAAACTTGATCACATAATCAATTATATAACAGTATTTAGTCTTAATGTGTTACTATTTAAAGATTCTGAAAACATACCGACTCGATGTTTCTACAGAATGGAAAAAAATCTATAAAATAAAATTGCTGACTTCACAATATTTATAGCTATATAAATACATAGCTTGATGTT
>NW_026921743.1:0-10156 GCF_032062105.1 Saccostrea cuccullata | reverse complement strand
AGGTGATGATAATAATAAAAAAATCAAAATACCCCTATGTTAAATATATAAAGAGATAAGACCCAGACTCCTGGAAATTTAATATAGGGGTCAGGTATAAAAGAGGAGAAGCATCCCTATTGGTTGTTCACAACCACCGTTAGCCCTTTGCATTGATAATGAAGACGGGACAATTTGTAGTCAAATTCAGAGTGAAATCAAAGGGCTTAGACCAAGGATAGATCAATTGTGCTTACTAGGTCATTAAAGAGAGCATAGAATTGCCGAAATAGCATTTTTAAAGGAGATTGTTGAATCCTTGTAACATTGTTTTAACAGTGTTATTTTATCAGAATCAACTCCTTCGCGACTTTGAGCAAAGATACTAGCCACTGCGCCAAGCGACGTCGGAATCGAGAACCAATCTGCTTGTCTGAAATCGTCTGGACGCTACGATACACAGATGAAAGACAACAAATAATATGACGAGGATAAATCTTACAATAATCCATTAATTCAATTATTAAAATTTGTTTCGACTTTCTTCATTTATATGAATTATTAACTCAAGTAATTTTGTAAAGTAAAGTTGATTTTCTGTTTTATAAACTGATATGGATATTGCGCCCCGCAAAGGAACAAATTTTTTTCGGCATTTAGCATATTTGATGAATAGTTTGGTACATACTTTTATTCATGAAACATATGGAGATAACGAACAGTATTCAAGATCAAAAGTTCATAAAGCAAATAGGAGCAGAGCAAATACGAGCACCCTCCAAAACATCAGAGGTGGAATCAGGTGCTATGGAGGAGTAGGAGCATCCCTGCCGACCGGTCACTACCGACTTGTGCTTCTTGTCATGATCGAAAAATAACGAGAAAACCCGTCGTCAATTATGTGTATAAATAATAGACTTACAATCAGTATGAAAAACGTTAGTCAGTATTTAACTCAATGATACGTGTATTTGCTGACAAGGTCATTGTATTGACTATAAAACTAATAAAATGATGACTTTAAACTAGACTGCTGAAATTCTTGTTTCATCAACTTGTTTAATAGTAATTTGCGCCGTTTCAGGAATTGTTCATACATTGAGCATCCACATGCTCTTGCATATGGATGAAATGTAAGTTGACGATAGTAAAGTTAAAGTATCATAGAGCTTGATTGTTAGATTACCATCACCGTGTTCTTTCAAGAATAATATCCAAATATGAAAGAGGTGTGTCAGACTTGTAGTATTTTTTATCTTAAACTCAGCAGGATATATTGTATCGACATAAGAATGGAAATTACCATTGTTAATTGACAATGCGTCGATATACCAGTATCTAAATGTCGAGTTGAAGGCCACAGCAAGTGTTTTTTTTTCTTTTAACGCATACAATTAAAGAAATAAAGAACAATGTTCAACCTCTTTGCCCTGTGAATATAATATAAAAGTTGAACATTTGAAGACTCGATCTTAACAATTATTTATGACAAAGTTTATTCATAATGATGTCATGAATTGTGTCAATTTCCTTACAACTTTAAAATTTCTTTGAAAATTTAAAAATAAATGTTAGCATTTTTGACTATTTTGTATAGCTCACAATCCCTGATCTAAAATATTTAAATATTTTTAATGAAAGATATTTTTCAGAAGATTGTATAGCTAATTCATAATATTTTTTTTTTCGATATCAGTGTGGACTCATATTTTGATCTTTAATTGAAGATGCTAAATTCCACTCTTTTTTTCAAAATTTAAGAACGCTGCAACGCTGCAATGTCACAATGCCTATATTTTTTCCAAACTTTAACTTTCAGAGGAAACCGTTTTATTTGAAATGAAAGCACAAAGTATTTATATTGATGTTCAAAGTGGGACTTGTACTTGATCAGGTACTAGTAATTGCTATATGGACAGGGCATATCTATTGAACCTTTACTAAATTTGACTAAAACAATAGACAGATATACAGTTTATATTGGAAAAATCACCAAGTAACAAAGTTTGTCCAGATAAAGAAAAATAAAACTGCGGTACGTATATTTCTAGTACAAGTGTATAGTTGAAGACTACGCTTAGCATCATTTACTGTATACCGTATATAGAACAACCTGGTTAAGGACTCTTATCAGTATGGACAGGCGCTGAAGGTAGGTTTATCTCATGTGTCTTACTGTATCTGTGGGGAATAAGCTATATGGGTTTCAGATTTAATCTCTAAACATAAAATTTATTCAGTGAAGGAAATTAATTGTGAAATTTAAGGCTGTACTGGGAATTTAAATGTATTCTTCTTCATTTTGCTTGAATGAAATATATGAAGATAACGAACAGTATTCCAGATCAAAAGTCCATAAAGCAAATCAAATTAGGAGCAGAGCAAACACGGACCTCCAAAACATCAGATACCATATATCTTTTTGACTTCTAATGAAGTAAATTTAACGTATTAAATTCATTTGTATCTTTTTAGGGAAAAAAACAGAACGAAAATTTTAAAAAAAAAATCGAGATAAATTATTTACATATAATCAAATTTAATTAAATGTATTAGACATGATAGAAATTTGGACTGAGATTGTTTTGTTTGCTTGTTGTTTAACATCCCTCTAGAGAACTCTTCAATCATGTGGAGACGCCGAAAATCCCACAATTTCTCTATAAGCAGCATTCCAGTCAGAACGCTGAAATTTCCTTAGGTAATCGCAACGGACGTGCATAGAGAAGGATTTACTTATTATGATAATGTCCGAAAGACTTTTGACCTGACGTAATAAGCACTTTTAGGTGTCATCATAATGTGTGTAATAAGCACTTCCGTTGCGTTTACCTAGTAAGGAAATTTCAACGAACTGACTAGAATGCTGCTTATAGAGAAATTGTGGGATTCTTACGAGATGCAGAGTCAACCCGATAGCATGGACAAGACAGAAATATATGTACAGACAGTGTGAATCGATATTTTAGGTTGAAATAAAATAAAGAAATGCTTTTATACACAGAAAGACCAGTGGGGGTACAACATAAACAAACCGGAGTGACATACCTTTCTCCCTTATAATGTATTGTGGAGTATTGTTTTGTGAAGCGATTATTTTGGGGTTTTGAATTATTTTTTCCCATTGTAAAAAATTATAAATAAGTGTAATAAATATAATTTGTGAAAAGATGTCAAGAACGCCCCGGGGTTGAATATGGGGAGGGGGTCCTGGCCACATGAACCTGTGGTTGACTTGCAATGAAGTTAATACTTGGCATTTATTTTCACTTCTTCCTCATGTTTCATAAGATCTGTCACGTTCTTTTACATACTTTTGACTGTCATATTTTTAAAACAAAGTATACTTCTTTACATTGATTCAAGTCGTTGTTTTCAATTTTTTTGTAAATTTCAGATGCAGGTGAACTTTGAGTAAGCACCACAGAGAATTATTAAGACATCATACGTGTGTGGCGTAATGTACTTTGAACAATATTGACGTCTGAGCATTTCTTCATCTAATTTCTGGATAGAAAATGAAGAACTCATGGGTTTGCCTCTTTTCCATTGTGACATTAGCTTTAACTAAAGACAAAGAAATCTTTGCATTCAAACATTCGACTATGTTATCAAACATCTTTCCTGTCACAAAACCAACTGATAAAAAACAGGTAAATTAAAAACGTTAAAGGACGTTAACAATATTATATAACAGGATTAACTAATGATTTTTTTTCCGGCAAAATAAAGCCAAAACTCTACCTTCTTCATTATCATTGATAGAAATTACATTTCAAAAGAAAATTAAAAATTGTTTTTAAACTCTTTTTATAAAGACATGAGAGGGAGAGAGACTAATAAAAAAGTATTTTAAAATGAAAAAATAATTTGCAAATAAAAAACAGATTAAACTTATTAGAAGTTTTTAATATCTTATCTTAATCTAAAGACAGATCATACAAAAATCCTTTTCATCAAAAATAGTGAAATAACCTAAGAAACGTAAATAAATAAAATAAATAATTGTTACCGCAAAGATCATTTTTATTTCACAATTTGCATATTTATTCAGTGACAGTAAATTGCATTGATTAGTTAGAATGGTCGCATTTAATTAACAATTAGCAATCCAAGCATCCATATTTTAAAGCCATCTATCTGTAATTATGAAATATGATAAACAGTCGTTGTTGCATATCTAAAAGAAAAAGTCTATGTTTTAACAATTTTAAAATTACAAAGGTTGCAACTTACGTTTATAAGGTTAACTTTATTAATTAGCCTTCATAATTGCAATTGATAGCAGCTTTATTCTATATCCATTTTTTCTCAATTAGTAAGAATCAAATATATTGAAATCATACAGCTTGTTTAGTTTTTCCTGTTCGAAAACAAAGCATAGTAACCCTAACTGTATTAGCTATAGACAACTAGAAAGGATACTAATATACATTTTAATCTTTCTTATCTTATGATATCTTATCTTATAATATCTTTGAAGCAAATTTGATAACAATAAAGAATACAGGAAATGAAAACAGTCGAATGACCATTCGGTAACAGGTAATATTGAAAGCCAACATTGTATATATTATCAAAGAGGCTAACATAGAGCCTGGACGATGGTTTTTAGGGTAATATCGCTAGTTCTGACGTCATAATACATTGACTATCGAGAAAAAGTTTATGCTTTCATGAATATTTTTAAAAAAATATCTGGTTGCCCTTTCCGAACCGACTGACTATAATAGCACGAGTCAAAACTTCTTTCCCAAGATTCCAGAACAAATTCCTTTTTCTTCCTCTTATCCCGTAAACAAATACATGTATGTTGACATTTCCTGGAAAAAAAAAGATTAACCAACCTACATGCCGACCAAATAATTTTACCTTTAGTCGGGAGAGGGCAAGCAAATATTTTTGTCATCATTTTGTACATGTAAGTTCTTTGGTCGATACAGTGATCTTGTCATAAAAAACAATTCATTTCCCCGATCATGACAAGGAGGACACTGCGGGTGTGACCGGTCGACAGGGGATGTTCACTCCTCCATGGCACCTGATCCCACCTTGGATGTTCTGGAGGTCCGTGTTTGCTCTGTTCCTATTCTATCTTGTTTATTGGACTTTTAAGCTTGAATACTGCTTGTCATCGCCATATTTTTCATCATAAAGATGACCTATCTAAAGCAATTCGGAAGTCTTTCTTTTATGAAACATATGGAGATAATGAACAGTATTATGTGATGCATCTCATTTTCTCGAGCCATAACTTATATATAAGAAACAATAGCAGGGATGTCAAAATTGTTTATAATTCATATCTGAATATTCGATATAAGTATTCGAATACAGTAAAATCACATATTTCCATGGGGGTCAAATTTCCGAAGTTTGAGGAAAAAATGTTGATTTGTGAGGTTTTGATTTCATTGTTGGTGAAGTATTGAGTGGTATTGCATATAAAACTTTACATTTCGGGGTGGTCATACATTTTGAGTCTCTCCATAGCTGAAAAACAACGAAAATAAGTGAAACAAGAGAACCGTCTACTCAACTGTCTGTACTAAGGACTGTGCTTAGCATAGCATACTCAAAATATATCTGGCTATTCAATGTTATTTTTGCGCGCATTTCAAAAGTATTCGTTAGTGCACCTCAAACATTGATACATGCAACATTTGAAAAATGTGAATGTTTACAATATGATCGAATTTGAATATAATTAGAAATGTTTTATGTTTAGTTGGCCCTTCTTGTCCAACGTTAGTAAAATATCCAAATATGAAAGAATTGTGGCAAACTCAGCGGTATATTCTATGTCCAGTTTGCTATGATATACCGTATGGACAAATACAGTCTGAGAAATTCCAGCACTATTAGCAGACGGCCAGGTAAGGAATTTCATCTTACAGAATTCTTTGATATTTATATTTAGAAAAAGATGATGAGTAGACATTCTATGTTTATTTTTGATTCCGGTAGTAATAAAAAGGAAATTAAAATGTACATATACAAAATAAAGCAACAATTTTCTACGCATTTCTCTTGGACATCTGCCAGAATAATAATAGAAATAGTTTCAAAGTAAACTCCTTAATTTGAAAAACACATGGTTTACCTGTATCTTAGTATATCTTGTGATTTCTCTCGTAATTAATTGTTGATAATTCCTTTTTTGTCTGCCTATATCTTTTAGTATGAATTATTTACACCTTCTCTTAAGTAAACAAAATTTATAATTTTTCTGTCCAAAAAACGACGATTCACGACGGTTTTGTAACATTTTGCCATTAGTGAGTTTCCTCTTTTTCTGCTTAGTCATCGACATTTAATTCTACAGATAATTCTCCAAGTAATTGTAATCATAAGTAGTCCTATCCTGTTTCTTGCTACAAGTACAATGTTTGTGAATAAAGAGATAATCTTCAGAGAGTGTGAAGTGCCATTTCAGTGGAAAGTGATTCAACGAAAATATTTTGCATCAGTAAACCCTGACTGTTCTTACTCGGTTTTCACTTGCAAAATTAAGTCTGAACTATTTTCTTAAACAAGTCTTCCATTAAAAAAAATTAATAATCGTAGGGAAAAATGCATATTAATAAGGTCTACCCATTCATTACATAAAGAATAGCTATTTTAGTTCTAGTAAACACTGAATAACGTATTACTGTGAAATCACAAATTTTCGTGGGGATTTAATTTTCGTTGTTCTCGAGGTATGACTAGACTCACGAATTCATGTTTACCACTAAATGTAAAATATTACATGCATAAGTACTCATTAATTCTTGATCCACGAAATCAAAACCCCACAAACCAAAAGATTTTCATCAAATCACGAAAATTTGATCCCACGAAAATATGTGATTTTACAGTATTGACATGACTGAAAGAGAAACAATTACAGCAAACATTTTTTTTATCTCTAATATATGAGTAATATGTAATTGTCCTCAGCGTTTTTTCTACGAATCACATTTTAATTTTACACATATCTCAATCAAATATAAATCCTTTGTGATAAAATTATGAAAATGAAATCCAATTAAAACTTTCACAAATTGAAGTGTTCGTACTACTTGTACAACATTACATAATTTAAGCTTCCTTGTTGATTTTTTTTTCCTCCATATAAACATCTTTTACGCTTAAGTTACAGAATTATAGTAATATATCACTTAGTATATACTCTTAAAACACAGAGAAGATACGGCGTTTTCTTACTATGAATAACAGAGTACAAAATCTTATATGGTTTTCCGTGACTATATCAATAGCCGTTTTGCAAATGGTTGTAGGGAAGACTATTTCTTGTCGGTTTAGTAGTATTGAGTGTGATTGTTTTTCGTACGAGAATGGAATTCGTGTGGATTGCTCTCAACGGAATCTTACTGCAATACCAGTTATGAATGACAGCATCACTTGGTTAGACCTCAGTAAAAACAAGATCAGGACTATCGAGTCAAAGAGTTTAAAACTTCCAGAAAAGATGATATCTCTCGACCTATCTGATAATAACTTAACGACTGTTGATGGAAATCCGTTCGAACATTTAACAAGACTACGGTTTCTAAACCTAGAGGGAAATCAGTTAAAATATTCAAATTTCGAGAACCTTTCAAAAGGGCTTTCGTCCTTCGAAGTACTGAACACAAAAGGAAACAGTGGCAATCAATATATCACGTCCTTTCCAGGAGATGATTTTGCAAATCTATCTTTTCTTTCAATTATAAAAATGAATGGGATAGCAAGAACAAAGTTTGGAAAAAGTTTCTTGCGTTTAAGGAATCTTAAAGTTTTAGATATGTCAGGGAATGTAGGAAATTGTAATCTCGATTATATTGATTTGCAAATGTTTAAAAATGTTCCTTTCCTTGAAGCTTTGGATATAGCCTACTGCAAGGTAAAGGATGTTGATAAGGGATCATTCAGCATCATGCCAGAATTACAATATCTTAATATTCCCTACAATCGCCAGCTAGGGTTTGCATCCCTGCCTAATGTAACATTTAATTTGAACAAAAATAGAATAAAATCTTTAAATATTAATGGAATTAATTGTGCAGCTGGAGTTGGAACAGAAATAAAATGTCATCATCTTCTTTCTCTCGAAGAAACTAACCTTACCGAATTATATGTAGCCAGTAACCGATTGGAATATTTTGCTCGAGGAGTTTTACAAATTCTTCCAAAAAACCTTAGATATTATCGGTGGCCGAAAACAAAATGACAATTGGGCCATATTTTCTAGAATTTAGCACGATGGAAAACTTGCAAGTATTCAATGTGAGCTTTCAGAGCTATCCACCAAATCCCCTTGATGCAATTGAAAATTACTGTAAAGAAAAGACTGAGTTATGTAATTATGTTGTTTGTAGTTGCCAAAAAGTTTTAAATCACCAAAATCCCAAAGACATCGGCACTAGTACGAACGTGACTCTTATATTTCCAAAAATGTAAGAAGAAGAAATATATGCTTACTCTAGTCGACTTTATTGGCAGGTTAATAGAACTTTCATCTCTGCGCCTAGTCTTCGCATTATAAATTTACGCAATAATTTCTTGTACTCTTTGGAAGGTCCTCTTTATTTTCAACAAACAAATAAACAAACAAATACCAAATTAACATTATACATTTGAAACAATTTTATCTCCCACATATCCTCGTACATGCTAAATGATGAAGGACAAGTCCTGAATTTAAATGTATCCCACAATGACATTGGCAAAGATGTGGAGAAAGATGTAATGGGAGAAACGCTCATGTCCTTTTTATCCCTTGAGAATTTAGACATTTCGTTCTGTAGAATTTTCAAACTTCCAAACTTACTGCTGAAAAATTCTTCGAGACTATCGTATTTAAATGTCAGTGACAACCAGATATCAAGATGGAATTTAAATATTGATCACATGACAAATTTATTATTGATGGACCTATCAAATAATTGATAACATCTTTTGATGAAAAAACAAGGGAAAAATTGGAGAATGCCTTTCGAAGATCTAAGTTAATGATAGATCTTTCTGGTAATCTATTAGGGTGTTCCTGTGATAATGAAAAATTTCTTCAATGGTTAAGGATGAATAGAGCTAATTTTGTAAATATTCAGCAATATCAGTGCTCGCCAGAAAAACTGAAATTTTCATTTGAAAATCTGGATCGGTCCATTTCTATTTTAGAGAAGAACTGTAGATCATTTTTGACTTGGTATATAGCAGGCTCTGTTTCACTTGCTGTATGTATAAGCTTGTTAACAGGAGTTTTGTTGGTTAGGAACAGGTGGAGATTCGTTATATTATTTACAAAACTAAATTAAAATTCCGAGTTGGGAACAAACATAATGTTTATAATTCTACAGATTTAAACTATGAATATGATGTCTTTCTGTCTTATGCTGGTATAGAGAGAACATTTGTACGGAGAGATGTCATACCCTGGCTTGAAACCAACGCTGGATTACGACTTCTTGTAAGAGACAGGGATTATCTCCCAGGCTTGTCCAAAGTGGATTCTATTATGACTGGAATTCATGAAAGTAAAAAGGTTCTTTGTATTGTTTCCAAAAGATATTTAAAATCAAAATGGCGTGACTATGAGCTCAACATGGCTAAAGTGGAGGAAATCAAGGATCGTGGAAACACAGATTTTGTTATTCTGATCTTGTTACCGGAAGTGTACAACAGTGGCTATCCCAGTAAAGTAATGAGTCTTGTGAAGAAGGACTGTTTTATTGAATATCCCGAAGAATCCTGTGCTTTTGATGACTTTTGGGAGAAACTGATCAAAATGTTAAAGAATGATTAATTTAAAAAAAAAACTTGTGTATGGAATATATTATTTCAAAACACATTTTACTGCCACCACAACAAAAGATCCCTATGGCAATTTTTGTAGAACAGAGTGATAACGTCATAACATAATTTACGTTTTTACACGTCCAGCTTTTATATTGGTTCTTTTATTTCATTTATTTATACTTAATTCTGACTTTTCAAGTTGACTCTTCTAGTCCACTGTTAATTTAAATGTAGACCTATTTAGAATTTGAGACCCCGTTTCATTGCTACATCTAGCTATTTCGCTATATATACGTCTCTAATTGATTTATTTCCTACACGTAATGTTAATCGAAGCATAGACATTTTAGTGTTTTTTCAAAATATCGAATACGGATGAATAAATGTAATTTTG
>NW_026921742.1:0-10018 GCF_032062105.1 Saccostrea cuccullata | reverse complement strand
TTTATATAATCATAAGGAATACTTTTATACGCGAGAATTAAATTTTCACGAAAACACTGTCTCGCGTTATTATGCGAAAATAAAGTTCTCACGAATAAAAAGTGTTTTACAGTAATAATATGATATTACATTTTATTCTTGTAACAGTTATGTTTGTTTCACATTTAAATGAAACAAAAATGATCTGAAATGTGAGCTTACAGTACAATTATACTCTTTGTTTGTTTTCAAGGAGAACAAAATTCAGCAAGAAGTGGATGCTCCATTAAAAGAAACTACTGGGGATGTGGGAGACAAGAAACAAACACCGCCAGGGAAGCCATCAGAACAGGATAATTCTGATAACAACTCTGAGAAGGACTTCTTTGAAGAGAGTTTTCAAGACCAAGATTTTCTGAGCCATGTGGAATCCATTGAGAGTCAGAACTCAGTTGATTTTGTTGACAGTGTGTCAGAAGAACGATCAAAGTGTGAAAGTGTTTTGAGTAAACTAGTTGAAAAAGATCAATTAATTCTGTCACCTAAAAGTAGGTTTCATGAAAAGAAAGTTTTTGGGTGTGAAAACAGGGGTAATATACAAAATGTTGATAGTGATTCAATAGGTAAAACCCGGAGTACAGTGCAAAAAAGTGTCTGTGATAGAAACTCAAATGTCCAAGTCTCTGTGTGCAATAAAAATACTGACAAAGAGGTCAAGGATATAGAACTGAAAACTACAGATCAGCTCAAAAATGATATGGAACTGAAAACTACAGATCAGCTCAAAAGTGAGGTTTTAAGTTCTGTCAGTAGTGTGGGATCATTAAGGGACCGATTGAAAAAGAAATTACTACAGAATGTTGGGACAAAATCCCCTGTTAGTCCTGCACAGACAGTTGAGCAAGGAAGACAGAGCCGGTTAAAAGAGGTAGAGCGGGAGGCGGCCATTATACAAGGGGAGGGATCGGCCGATGACATCGGTCCATTCTACGGTTTGCCTTCAAAAGTCCAGCAGCTGTTACAGAAACAGAGAGGAATTACATCATTGTATGGTACTGTCAGATTTGAATTTCCAAGTCTGTGCTATTACTGTTTGAAGCTTTGATTTTGCTGAAAATAATTTTTACAAATGACCCTTTCTTCTGGTGGTATGCATTAAATGATTAATTAGTATTCGCTTAAAATTTTTTTTATTTTCTAGCATGGTAAAAATAAAGAAAAAAACTGCATGAAAATTCAGACTGTATATACCTTATCTGGTATTGAAAGTAATGCATGTATATATTTTAGAGTGGCAGGACGAGTGCTTGAGACTACCCACACTACAAAAGGGAGGTAACCTGGTTTATTCTTTACCGACTAGCGGAGGCAAGACTCTGGTGGCAGAGGTGCTGATTCTGAAGGAACTGTTGTGTAAAAAGAAAGACGCCATGATGATTCTCCCATTTGTTTCCATTGTTCAGGAAAAGGTGGATTATATTTAATATTTACTGTATCTTGCGTGTATTTTTTTGTAGAATTCTTAGAAATAATCATGAAGCAAGAGAAAAGGGTGATGGGTGCTGGTTATTTGAAGAGATAATTTGATAAGTTAATACTGAATAATTTTGTTTCATATACCTGATATAAATCAACAGTTAATTACTTATTTTAATGAAAAATTAAAAGAAACTAATATCAATGAAAAGTATATTTTGTATGAATGATCAACATTACATATACCCAGGTGAAAGGAATGGCCCAGTTAGCAGTGGAGTTAGACTTTCTGGTGGAGGAATACGCCGGCAGTAAAGGAAGATTTCCTCCCATCAAACACAGGAAAAGGTCCCTGTACATTGCTACCATAGAGAAGGCTCACTCCCTTGTCAACAGCTTGATAGAGCAGGGGAGACTGGATTCCCTGGGGCTGGTTGTTGTTGATGAGGTTATTGACAAATAAGTTGACTCAACAAACTCTTTAAGATATGCAGCAAAACTTTTATTGGCTTGTGTGAATTATCCACAAACCTCAAAATAATTTTTTCTCTCAAATATTTATCATCAAAGACCATTTGGGTTTGAAATACATGTAATTATACTTGTGTTCTTTGGAGAAAAGAATTCAAGACTTACCCTGTTATAAAAAAAAATTGAAATTTATAATATAACTGTAGGGAGTGATTTAGCTTTTAGCATGTTTAGGCAATTTACTGGTAAAAAAGATTTATTTTACAATCACTTTGTAACATCTGTACATAGCATCATCAAAGAGACAATAATTAAAACATAGATGTTAAAAGTATCATCAGTGGACTAAGTTTTAATTACAGCTTCACATGATTGGTGAGGGTAGAAGTCGAGGGTCAAGGTTAGAGGCCACACTCCTGAAAATTATTTACGCCAAAGGCAAGTGCTTGTTAAGTTAGGGTGTCTATGTTGTTCATTAATGGCCCTTAGAAATTCTGAAGACACAAGCAGTATCAGTTAGATTTTGGGTGATTACATGTGAATTACTTGTAGATATGTCAACGTAGATTCTGCACTCCTATTAAACTTCTCAATTTATTTACTTGTAATTGTTTTTATATCAAGTTATACTGATATTGTTATATAACTTTTCCTTTTCCTTTCAGCTTCCACCCAGATTATAGGAATGAGTGCTACACTGAATAATATAACAGATCTCCTGACTTTCCTTAAGGCTGACGTCTTTTCCAGTGATTTCCGGCCAGTAAGAAATCTTTATATAGCATGTGAATGATTATTTTTTCTGCCCTTTCACACTTTGCAAACAATTTGCTTAGTTAAAAATTTTCACATATCTAGTTAAATTTTTAAAAAGATTTTGTCTTATTTAAATTGACCTATTGTAATTCACCCCGTTGGGATGAAGAGAAGTAGGATGAAAATAAAATAAATGAGGCTAACATTACCCTGTGTTCAGATTCAGATCAATATTTTCTTACACAGAAGTTTAAATTTGTCATATAGTTTATTCATTGCAGCATTACAAGATTTTAGTTTTGTCAAGATGTCGTAATCTTTATATTTAGGTCAAGCTTACTGAACATGTGAAGCTAGAGGACAACATTTTTGAAGTGCAGAAAGGTCAAACTCTGCAGGAAAGTTTGAGTCATCAAAGAACTGTAGCTTTCCAGGTCAGTCATGAGAAAAGAGCGTAACTTAAGAAACATAGTGTTTAAATTATTAAACTTCGTGAAACTTCTGAATTATTTATGAACATTTCGGTACTGGAACTTGGAAAGGTTAAGATCAAAATTGCAGAATATGATATAACCATGATAACCTTGAAGTCTGAAATGCATAATATTTTCAAAATGTAATTAATTTTCAACATGTATTTGTATTGAATGTTATTCAAACTTATGAGTCTTTTAATGTGTTTGTGCATTAGAAATTCAAGGTATTTAAATCTCTGTTTGTGGTCTTATGTACAAGTCTATTTCATGATGATTTTCATACGACTTCTGACAGGATAAAGTAAGAAGTTGCTAATAAGAAAAAATATCCCCATCCCCAAAAAGATGTATGATTTACATTAGTATCTACTTGATTTTGTTTTAATTTTTAGTTGTGGACAAATTTAGAAATAAATATATTACTGGTATAATATCATGAATATGGTCTTCCTAATTTTTTTGCTGTTGATTGAATTCATGTATAATTGTTGGACTTTCAGTACAGTCCCGAGATGAACAAGCTTGACCCGGATATTACTGGTATAATATGGTCTTCCTAATTTTTTTTGTTGTTGATTGAATTCATGTATAATTGTTGGACTTTGATTTCAGTACAGCCCCGAGATGAAGAAGATGGACCCTGATATTACTGGTATAATACGGTCTTCCTAATTTTTTCTGTTGTTGATTGAATTCATGTATAATTGGTGGAATTTGATTTCAGTACAGCCCCGAGATGAACAAGCTTGACCCGGACCACCTGTTGGGTCTGGTGACCGAGGTCGTCCCGGGACATTCCTGTCTCATCTTCTGCTCCACCAAGAAAAACTGTGAAAACGTGGCCCTGATGCTGAGTAAACTGATGGCCAAGTACAAGAGGTGAGGGGAGGAATACAAGTGATTACAGTCAAACCTGTATTAAGCAATATGCAGTCACCTCCAGGATTCATTTAGAGTGACCTTTAAACAGAAGTGACCTTGGAGAAAGAAAAATTTTTAATACTTAAAGCATAACACTATAGACTATAAAAGATCGATAAATATTGTACTTACCAGAAAATAATTCAAAAATCTGCTTTTTTTATTCAACCACAGAGAACTAAGTCAAGTGAAAAGACAAGAAAGAAAAGACTTGTTGAAGGAACTTTACAAAGATGGAGAACAGAGGATGTGCCCCGTACTGCAGCATACGATACATTTTGGTATAGCGTACCACCACAGCGGTCTGACGACAGATGAGCGCCATCTACTGGAGGAGGCGTACTCGGACGGCGTGCTCTGTCTCCTGGCCTGTACCTCTACCCTGGCAGCAGGGGTCAATCTGCCAGCCAAAAGGTCAGTATAAACATCAAAAGGTCAGTTTATAAACCAGAAAGGTCAAAAGGTCAGTATAATAACTAGAAAAGTCAGTATAATCTTCAGAAAGGCTCAAAGGTCAGAATAATCCAGAGGGTCAAAAGGTCAGTAAAATAACCAGAAAGGTCAGTATAATCTTCAGAAGGCCAAATGTTAGTATAATCATAGGAAACTCTTTGTACAAGACTACATACAAAAAGATCATTTTACCAGTCTAGCTTTTTTTAAAGTCATAATTTGAATAAAATACAGAACTTTAAAACCAATCTGAACTGAACATTTTGTTTGATTCAAACAATACATGTAAATTGAATTTAATAGTTTTTCTTTTACCAGAGTGATATTGCGCAATCCCTACATTGGTACACAGTTCCTGAACAGGAGTCAGTACAAACAGATGATTGGACGAGCAGGGCGGGCAGGCAAGGACACGACAGGGGAGAGCATTCTTATCGTCAGTAGCAAAGACAGGTGTAAGGTAATTATCTCTAATTACTGTATAGCGGGTGATTTTTGCAGGGCGCTAATTTTGGCTTATTTTGGCGTTTTGATGATATTTTGCTAAAATTTTGATCGTTAAAATAGTCAATACTCTTCTAAGCGTCCATCTGCAGACAGCTGAAACCTTGCAACCGCTAAAATAAATTTTGCCAAAATTTTTGGTGTACTTTTGAGCAGGCAAAATGCCAAATTTTACACCTGCCAAGGAAACCCGTTATACGGTATTTCTATCATCATCTGTTTCCTCATCAGTGTCGTCATTGTCATTCAGCATGAAGATAGGGTGGTTAAGTTTTCCTGGAAAAAAAGTCAAGCTGTCAAGAATAAGATTAGATTTATATCGAAAATGCAGTCATCAATTTTCACAAGCAAGAAAATATACTCCATAAACAATTTAATAGATCTTGAGAATGCCTGAAAAGTAGAATATGGTTGCTAGACTTGCATGCAAATTAAAGTTACAGTATGAAATACATCTACATGTGAATGTAGATTTGCTTACGTTTGGTGTTTTCCAATGAACCCCTCTGTTTCAGGTGTGGGAGATAATCAGTGGTCCTCTGGAGAACTGTTACAGCAGTCTGAATTACGAGGACGGGAAGGGGATCAGGTCTCTTATCCTGTCCACCATAGGCCTGCAGGTAGGGGGAGTAAACAGTCAGAAAAAAAGTCATATTATAGGCCTGCAGGTAGTGTGCTGTCTTATCAAAATAATTGCAGAAAATGTCGTAAGGCCTGGTAAAAATGTTTATGACTCTCCTTGTTGAGGTTTTGGTTTGACTTATAAGTAGGAAGTAAAAAAGGGTATTAAAGTTTTAAAAATTACAATTGAAAAATAGTTATTTGGACTTGCAATCCACTCGTTTTTAGATATCAATTTAGTATTCAAGATATGGGTGTTTGAGAAGCCAAAGTTAAAGTAATATAGAAAAATACAAGATACAGTAAACCTTATTGAGTACGAGCATGGATATTGTGAATTCACAGGTATAGCGAAAGTTATCTTGGATCCCCAACAATGGAAATTTTTCGAGTTCCTTATACGGATATAACAAATTACAGATTTAGAGAAGTAATTTGATAGGTCCAAGTGACTTCATTATAACCGAGTATTACTGTACAAGAATTCAGCATTCAATAATTGACAGTTTTTCATCCAATCCTTGAACACTGAAATCTACATTGTTTTTTTCAGGTCACCAAGACAACAGAGGAGGTTTTTGAAATGATGACTCACACGTTACTATCCATCCAGGCTTCTCAGTTGTCATGTGACGTTGTTGCCATGACAAAGGATGCTCTTCAGCAGTTGATTGACATGGGATTAGTGCGACAGAAGAGAAGGTTATCACAAGAGAAAGAAAACTCCCCAGTCTCCCACACCTTGGAGGTTACACCTCTGGGACGGGCCACTTTCAAAGGTAGAATCAAACCTCTTTATCTCATTCTCGATGGGACTAAGAAATACGCTTCGCGTCTCATTTGATCTGATGATCAGCGCCTGTCAGCTCAACGAAATAAGACCCTTTGGATCAATTTACTGTTATGATAATATAATAGGTATAAGATCTAAATTGGTATTGATATGGGTTTTTCTACATTGATAAGACCTTTATATCTGGACTTTTGTATTTACAGGATCAGTTGACATGGTTGATCTGGACTTTTTAGCTCTTCTGAGCCAAAGGCTCAAAGAGCTAATGCTATGGCCATTTGTGCGGTGTGCGTCGTGCGGTGTGCGTCGTGCGGTGTGCGGTGTGCGTTAACTTTTTAGAATATGGGCCATAACTCAAGAACCCCTTGGCCAATCAGTACCAAATTTGCCACAGGGTATCCTTGGCCCAAGGGCTACCATTTATACTAAAATAAGGGTTGGGACCCTAAAACAAGGGGAGATAATCAGGAAAACAAAACCAAAAGTACTAGTTGCTAAAAAATCTTCTTTTCCAGAACCGCCGGGCAGATTTTCACCAAACTTGCATACAACGATCAGGATATATTGAAGATTAAAAATTGTTCAAGGCATGACCCTGGGGCAAAGGGCGTGGCCTCAAGGTCACTTTGAAGTTGACCTAAATTTACAATTAATAAAAATGTTTATATTTTGCTTACTATACGGGATAGGATCATCAAATCTTGTAAGTTGATGCATCTTAGGGCTTCACATCATGTTAACTCAAAAGTAGGTCATGGTGACCTACTTTTTAAATTTTACGGGAATTTGTCTTCAAATTGATTTGAAGGCATATTTTGGACACTTTAAGGCCTATGATAATGAAACTTAGTCAGTTGATGCATCTTTGGTCCTTGAACGTCAACCTAAAAGTAGGTCACCGTGACCTACTTTTTGAACTTTATGACTTAACCTTTTTAAAACATTAAATCCCATTATTTCAGGCATTGAAAGGGTTAGAATCATCAAATCTTGTAAGTTGCTGCATCTTGGGAACTTAAAACTTATTTAAGAAAAAGTAGGTCACTGTGACCTACTTTTAGAATTTTGCAGGCATATGTTTTCAAATTGTTTAAAAGGCATTTTTTGATTACCTTCAGACCTACAATCATCAAACTTGGTCAGGAGATGCATCTTGGGACTCTGAAAAATGTCGACCAAAATGTAGGTCACGGTGACCTACTTTCGACATTTTATGGCTATATTTAAGTATTTTAGGTATTTATTGGCTTAGAATCATCAAACTTTGTGAGTTGATGCATCTTGGGTTTTCGAGAGTGACGACCAAAAATTAGGTCACGGTGACCTACTTTTGATATTTTATGGCTATATTTAAGTATCTCCAGTACTTATTGGCTTAGAATCATCAAACTTTGTCAGTTGATGCATCTTGGGTTTTTGGAGAGTGACGACCAAAAATTAGGTCACGGTGACCTAATTTCAACATTTTATGGCTATATTTAAGTATCTTGGGTATTTATTGGCTTAGAATCATCAAATTTTGTGAGTTGATGCATCTTGGGGTTTCAGTGAGTGACGACCAAAAATTAGGTCATGGTGACCTACTTTCAACATTTTATGGCTATATTTAAGTATTTCCTTTACAAATTGGCTTAGAATCATCAAACTTTGTCAGTTGATGCATCTCAGGTTTTCGGAGAGTGATGACCAAAAATTACGTCTCAGTGACCTACTTTTGACATTTTATGGCTATATTAAGTATCTTTGGTATTTATTGGCTTAGAATCATCAAACTCTGTCAGTTGATGCATCTTGGGTTTTCAGAGAGTGACAACCAAAAATTAGGTCACAGTGACCTACTTTCGACATTTTATGTCTATATTTAAGTATCTAAGGTATTTATTGGCTTAGAATCATAAAACTTAGTCAGCAGATGCATCTTTGGACTCTGAAAAATGAAGACTAAAATGTAGGTCATGGTGACCTACTTTCAACATTTTATGGCTATATTTAAGTATCTCTGGTACTTATTGGCTTAGAATCATCAAACTTTTTCATTTGATGCATCTTGGGTTTTCGGAGAATGTCGACCAAAAAGTAGGTTACAGTGACCTACTTTCAACTTTTTATTGCTATATTTAAGTATCTTAGGTATTTATTGGCTTAGAATAATCAAACTGTGTTAGTTGATGAATTTGGGGTTTTCCAAGAATGTAGACCAAGAAGTAGTCCTTATTGGCTAAGAATCATCAAACTTTGTCAGGTGGTGCAACTTTGGTCTCAGGATACCTAGGGTTAGAGGCTTCAAATACAAGTGATAGGTTGTATAATTTATCAGAAGAGCGATTCAAGGCCCTTGGGCCTCTTGTCTGTATTTACAGGATCAGTTTATCTGATATCTAAATATTTTACGGGTTCAGTTGATCTGGACTTTACTGTTTTTAAAGGATCAGTTGATCTAGACTTTTCTGTATTTCAGCCTCATCTGGACTTTTCTGTTTTATACATGTAGGTTCAGTTGATCTGGACTTTTCTATTTCATAGGATCAGCTGATCTTGACTTTACTGTTTTTAAAGGATCAGTTGATCTGGACTTTTCTGTTTTACAGGTTCAGTTGATCTGGACTTTTCTGTATTTCAGGCTGATCTGGACTTTTCTGTTTCATAGGTTCAGTTGATCTGGACTTTTCTGCTCAGTTATATAAAGACCTGAAGAAGGCTGAGGAGTCCCTGGTTCTGGCCAGCTATCTTCACCTCCTATTCCTCGTGACCCCATATGACCTCGTCAAGGAAGTTCACCCACCATGGATGACCTACTTTAAACAGGTAAATGAAGAGGAAACGTGTACCGTAAAATCGTGTGTATTGTGTGCAATGGTTTTAATCAGAGTTTAATGTTAACTTAAGTTTTTCTTAATTTTTTGTCAAGATTTTTCAAAGAGAAAGTCAAAAACTCTTCACAAGTCTTCAAAACATGTTTAGTATAGGTCATAGCTAAAATGGAAGTAATGCTGGTGTCTTGAAAGAAGATTACATGTAAATTAGCTTTTTTTACCTTTTATATCTGGTACCGATAAACAGCACCATTGCCAATGCCAAAAACCTTAAATGTTTCCCAATTCAACTGTGAAGCAACAGACTACACCGACATTGTATTTCTTTATAAATTAAACATATCGTACAAGTTGAATAATTGTTTTACTTCTGCTTAAATTAAAAGTAGAGAAAGCCATAATTTGGCAGGACTTGTGATGTTAACAGCGTAGTGTCATACATTTTGACTAATTTAAAGCATGAAAATGTGAAAGTATGGGACATTGATAAAAAGTTAATAAATACTTCCCGCTTTTTCTTTAAAACACGTAGTTATAGGTAATTAAGTTTGAATAAGCACAAAATATGTTTTTATTACATTAAATGAGACAAAATTCTCATTGATCTTCTTCGATGTTATTTTTTCCTAATTGAACCGGTACCAGACACTTTCCCAATGGATGGAAAAACACCGCTGTAACTAAACGTATCCTGCATATGTTGTATAGTTTATCACAAAAATTTGTACCATGTTGGTGTCATCAGAGCAGACTAG